>NW_015548296.1:5194605-5198732 GCF_001515605.1 Sinocyclocheilus anshuiensis | reverse complement strand
GCTGGGGTCTATATCCCCCCCCCCCCACCACCATACTATACAATATTGATTATTATCGATTATGTACAATTATCATCCATTAATGGGGAAGGAAATGCTTTCCACAAGTATGCTAGACCTTAGAACTTAACTCCACAGAGTAGCTATCTTTTAATTTAGGACCCTGTAAAATCCATTGATTTAA
Organism: Sinocyclocheilus anshuiensis; assembly: GCF_001515605.1. Classification (NCBI taxonomy): domain Eukaryota; kingdom Metazoa; phylum Chordata; class Actinopteri; order Cypriniformes; family Cyprinidae; genus Sinocyclocheilus; species Sinocyclocheilus anshuiensis. The sequence continues at coordinate 5,198,548 of NW_015548296.1, read as the reverse complement.
TACAAGTTTAATTAATACAAAATTAACAATTTAATTGAGCTTTTAAAATGCAATCAATTGAAAATATAACAGTTATTTTAAAACAAAACATTGCATTTGTATTTTTTGTCAAATAAGATGCTGCACAACAAACGACTTGAGTTTTATGGTGGATTTTCTTAAATAAAACAAAAAGCTGGTGAAGTGACTGTCAGAGCAGCTCTGGAGATGAAGTTCATGTGTTCATGTCTCATATATTGAGACGCAGACGCTGAAGACTCCGCGAGCGTCGGCTGGGGTCTATATCCCCCCCCCCCCACCACCATACTATACAATATTGATTATTATCGATTATGTACAATTATCATCCATTAATGGGGAAGGAAATGCTTTCCACAAGTATGCTAGACCTTAGAACTTAACTCCACAGAGTAGCTATCTTTTAATTTAGGACCCTGTAAAATCCATTGATTTAATACAAGTTTAATTAATACAAAATTAACAATTTAATTGAGCTTTTAAAATGTAATCAATTGAAAATATAACAGTTATTTTAAAACAAAACATTGCATTTGTATTTTTTTGTCAAATAAGATGCTGCACAACAAACGACTTGAGTTTTATGGTGGATTTTCTTAAATAAAACAAAAAGCTGGTGAAGTGACTGTCAGAGCAGCTCTGGAGATGAAGTTCATGTGTTCATGTCTCATATATTGAGACGCAGACGCTGAAGACTCCGCGAGCGTCGGGTGTAATTATGCCACTTATTCACACAGAGACACAGAACATGCAGACTTATTAACCAGATTCACTGACTGTTGTCGTGTTTATTTCTGCTGTGATTAATCCATATCGAGTAAAAATGCCCAGAGATTATCGTCGTTATCGGCATGCATTTTATGTATGAAAACGTGTACGTTTTGTGTTAAATTAAAATTCTCTGTCCAAAAGCACAGTTTATATTATGTAATCCATGACACAAACAGGCATGAAATAGTTAAGAATCTGTTTGATAGGCCAATTTTCTTTTGTATTAGAAGTAAAGGACAGCAGATTTTTGGCCAGCGCATCTTTTCATTACATCATGGCCAGCGGTGATTAACATCGTACTCGGCGCTATTTCCTAATGTTTACTCCATGTAAACATATTACAATAATGGGAAAACGTACTATTTATTTTCCACCGCAGTGAATCTGCACGAGTCATCAGAGAGCAGCGGTTTGAGGCTGGGTGGCCAAATTGTTGCTCAGGTAATTTTAGCTGTTTACGTTTGGTTCATTATTCTGGGCCTCTTGCATTCTGTCTCCAAACGAAATTACCCTCCATTACGGCCATTTGATATTGACTTTAATTTGAGTGCATGTTATTTTTGTATATATCTCATGAACCATGCAGATTGATTTGATTTGGTTTTTGTAGTTTGATTTAAATACACCCACGCCCCTCGACGCACAACAACAACCTACAGCAAACGCACACTCGCGTTGCCTCCAGAGACACTAGAGATGAGACGTCTCTAATTATTGTAATGTATCCATTTGTGTTATTGTCACTGTGACTTTCAGAGAGATGGCAGAACGTTGTTTCCAATTGGGATCTTTTCTTTCTCAAACATCTCTCTTTATGAGACCCCTGGGTAACATCTCTAGCATACAGGGTGATGGTCCTGCGGTGCATTGTCGGAGTGAGCGGAGATGTTTGAACAGCCGGCCTGTGCCATGTTGAGACCTCATGTGCGACTCCAGAGGAAACCGAACCCGGATGGGGACGGGGCCTCCGTGGACACCTGATGTTCCACTAATTGGCCACGGGTGAGCAGTGTGAGTCTGTCGGCAGGGCTCCGAGGCATCAGAGACGAGCTGATATTAAAGTAGAACACATCCTGTCTTATTACCCAAAACAGGCTTTGCGTGAAAGCCGTCGGTAGGATTTTATTAAATTATTTTCGATGCTTAATGGAAACTCTTTACCTGTGGAACAGCATCCAGTACTGCGCACGAGGGCTTCAGAGCTCTTTAGAAACTTGACAAAAAGCTTCCCTCCCCTCCCCATCTTCTGTGAACCTCAGAGCTTTTTGTGTGTTCTTGGAAGATTAGAGCATATTTTCATAAGCCTTTTTAATGAAATGGAAATTGATGAAGAAGAAATGCAGGAGAGACCCCCCTCCTCGTCCCTGATCTTGTCCAAAACGTGTCAGGGTGAGGACATCCCTCGCAGGGTTTTGGATTTTGTTGTTTTATCGCTCGTCCGCCATGTCTTTCAGCCCTTTCCAGGAAAGCAGTCGAGGCCCTGTGTGTTTCATGTACTGGTTTTTTTGGTGGTTTTTTAATATTCATACTTGTTATCACAACGCTCCCCGTTGAATCAATGGATACACGTGATTGGCTTTTGAAGGCAAAGTCTCTTTAGATGTGCTTAAGACTGACTGCGTCTCAAGGATTGTTAAAGATGTGCCTCTTTTGATGCCCTGTCTTGGCTTCATTGTGTTTCTGTCCTCACACAGAGAAAAAGGAGTATTGTATGGTTGTGATTCACACACAGTGTTGCGATGTAAGCCAGAGACAGCATCATGCTATCAAGTTTAAATCAACCATTCATTATTTTAGTTGTATAAATTGTGGTTAGCATGCATTGTAGCATGCTAAAACATGCTAGGTTATTTATTTTGGTTTATTTATTTATTGGACTATCTATCTATCTATCTATCTATCTATCATTTATTTACATGATTATTTATTGGCTTTTAAATTATTCATCCATCCAGCCATTCATCCATCCATATGATTATTTATTTGCTTTTAATTCATTCATTCGTTCGTTCATTCGTTCATTCACATGATTTTTTTATTTGTTGTAAATGTTTTATTTATTTAACATTTTTTCCAATGCACTAAAAGACTACATTTAGGCTAAGACTAAAACTTTAATTAATAATAATAATGATAATAATAATGATTATAATAATAATATTAATAATAATAATGACCTGATAATGTTAAATGACATGCGGCTGCAGTACCAGAGAAAAACTTACCAAGTTTATTATAATAAAAAATAAATAACTAAATAAATAATATTTTGGTACTTGACATAAAATAAGCATTATTTTAAATAAAATAAATACAATGTAAAAGATTAAACTTATTTTATTTCAGCTAGTTGCCAACATTTCTCATTTTCTCATTAAAGGCACAATATGTAAGTTTTCGCCGCTAGAGGGAGTGTATTCAAAACAAACAAAGAAACAAAGGTGTAGTTTGATGACGCCGTGACTGAGTGTGGAATCATGGGAGTTGTGGTCTTCATCCCCACAGCCGATGCAATCCGACGGGACTCGGGCAGAAATCATGTTCATGGATGAGCTAATGATTTATTAACGTAGTAGAATGAAGCAGGGTGAGGCTGAAAGCCGTCGAAGCGAAACGAGGCCGCTGAACGAGCGCGACACAGTCGACCACTTTTGAAAGTTCTGTTATAATGCTACTCTGTGAAGTGTACACAAGTCAGCAAAATATATAACACTGTTTTAGTGGTTTTTGGATATTTTAATTAAAAAAATCTTACATATTGGTGCCTTTAATTTGTTGAAGTCCTAAAATAACTATAAATAAATAAACTAAAATGAAAATAATTAAACTATGTAGACTTCTTTTAAGACAGAAACAACAAAATTTTGACAAATTAAAATAATACTAAATAATATATACTGTAATACTAAAATCATACTGTTAGTGCCAAATACAAGTAAAAATTGTATTTGGCATCAATCGATGGTAACTTTACAGGGAACTACAACATAACATGGGGCCTAAATTGTAAACATGATAGTCTGACCCTCGCTGAATAGGTGAGCAATTCAAATTGATGACCAGTGTTGGGCAAGTTACTCTGAAAATGTAATCAAATTACTGATTACTCCTTTTAAAAGTAATCACGTTACGGTTCTAATTACTTATTTCAAAA
>NW_015548296.1:5184100-5194498 GCF_001515605.1 Sinocyclocheilus anshuiensis | reverse complement strand
TCTGCATACGCTTGCACCTGTTAATCGTTTATATTTTATATTGGTTCATGTTGCTTTTGTGCAATAGATGAATAACAATTTATTTGTTTTAGATATTTTATGTTTAGATATTTCTATTTTGCGGGAGTCCCGTAAATCATTTTATTCTCCAGCATCCCACACACACACACGAGTGTCTACTCGCACCCGCACTCACCCATCTTGTCCCGTGCCGCACTCTGTTGCATCAGGTCTCGCGGGAGCAGGTCTCTAATCCACTGGCACTTGACTCGACAGTGCGTGTGCTACATCCTTTTTACAATCTCTAGATTATAAAACACTGCATTCTGTCAGCAATGTAACGCGGCAGTAACGTATAGAGACTTCGGCTTGTAACTATACTCTAATTACTATTTTGAAAATTATAACACGTTAAATTACTCCGTTACTAAAAAAGTAATCAAATTACAGTAACGCGTTACTAAGTAATGCGTTACTGCCCAACACTGTTGATGACGCACAAACCATGTGACCCAGCTTGCACATCACTCCTACCTCAGTGTAAGCTGCCTGAAGTTGTTTTCTCCAGAACTCCTTGTGGTGACACATATGTGAAATATTCCTCACATTTAGCCACTAAAACAAATAAACAAAGAGCTAAATCACGACAGGTCTTCTTTACGTTTTTGTGACAGGTGCAGTTTCACCGAGAGACGGAGACTAGCTGAAAATGATGCTGAAAGTTCACAGCTCACAGTTTGGCATTAATATGCAGGGGGAATAATACCTCTCTCATAAGGACAAGAATATATTTTAATAAAAATACTAGTCATTGCCAGTAAAAAAAATATGAAATTCTTCCACCCGCAATTAGTAGGTGTGACAAAATGTTAATTTTGGACTCAGCATATGGCACTATCTCCGTGTCCCATATTTGCATCCGTCTAAGTCGAGAGAGGTTGCTAATGCGAGCTGACTGGCATTAATGGCTGCTGACTCGACCATGTGTTGCCCACGAGCTGACGAGCAGCAGGCATCGGCCTCGTCCAGGGCCGGCAGTCCGACAGACAGACCCTCAGATTGGGGAGCAAAGCACCCCACTTTCTCCCCTTGAGTCCCACCCCTCCCTCTCTCCTCAGCAACTCTGATTGATCCAGACGTAGAGTGACCTGTACTGTCAGTCAAATCTGCCCGCAAGGTGCTTCCTGTCATGGGCTCGCACGTTTTGTCCACAAACACTCCATAGTGATCAACGCTCTCTCTCCCTGAATGTCTCGACACACTCACCTGCAGGCTTTAGTAGCATATTAGATTAAAAACTAAATCAGAAGTGTAAAGCTTGATGTTGTACGCCACATCTGCTCATAAATATTTAAATCTAATGATAATGACGTTGCCGTTATGCACATTAGTTCCATTACAGTGCCTTACTGTCTATTTAGACAGCATAGTAGATGTGCGCTCGACGCAAATGCTACCTTCCGAGATAACTTGTTTTGGCAGCATCACATGCATGCTTTGTGGAGAGGGAAATCCCAGAATGCATTGTGATGAGCATTGTCCAAAAAAAAAAAAACTAATTCAAGATGGCGGATGAGCTGAGAGAATAAATATATTTTAATTAGTTCAAAGAAATGTATTCTCAAAAGTAGTTCACACTAATTAAAAATGAGCTGTTTTACACGCTTTTGTGCACTTTTGTATTTTGTCTTGCTGCACTGGCAGATTTTTAAACTTGTTTATACTTAAAACAAGTGAAGGAATTCTTCATATTTGTGCAGAAGTTTTTAAATCTTACACAGACAATAATGCAAAAATATGTATTAAGAATATTTATTTATTGCAGTGAGAATGTTGTGTTGTTAACTTAGCAACATGGAACATGGAGATTTTGGATTATCATCTCCAATATCTTCATACAGTTAGTCAATGTGTATCAATACACTGGATCTGTGCATTTAGTCTTAAAGGGATAGTTCACCCAAAAATGAAAATTCTGTCTTCATTTACTAACCTTCTTATCATTCCAAACCTGTATGACTTTCCTACAGTACTTCTGTGGAACATAAAAGAAGATGTTTTGAAGAATGTTGGTAACAAAACAGTTCTGGTTACCATTGCCTTCCTTTGTATGAACCCCAAAAAAAATCACTAAGACTTACAAAAAATAAAGAAAGTCATACAGGTTTGGAACAACATGAGGGTGAGTAAATAAAGACAGATTTTTCATTTTTTGGGTGAACTGTTATTTTAAAGTGACAGCAGTCTATTAAAATTGGTTTATGGATCATTTAAGGTTCTTTAGAGTGAAAAAAGGTTCCTTAGATTATTAAAATGTTCTTCACACTAAGAAAATATGGTTAATTTAAGAATTGATTACCGAAAGGTTCTTTGGGAAACAGAAGGCATCACTGCAAAAACCCACTTTTAGAATCTTAATTTTTAAGACTGTATAGTGGAAATACTATTGTTTGGTTCTCTCATTGTTTGGTTCTCTGTGGGACAAAAAAAACAAAAATGTTTTGGAACCTAATAATAAAATGTTAATTTTTTTAACAATAAATTTTTTTATTTTTATTAGTGTGCAAACAAAAAGCAGGAAGCATCTTGTGCCTCTTTTTGACACTGCAGCCAGACGTTCGAGCGGATGTAGCAGAGTATCAGTGTGAATGTTTAGTCGATAAATCAGAGATGAATGAGGACGAACGATTTTAAACCAACGGAGCTGGACCCTTGGGCTTCGATTGCTGCCCAGTAAAGAAGATGTTTTGAAGAATGTTGGTAACAAAACAGTTCTGGTTACCATTGCCTTCCTTTGTATGAACCCCAAAAAAAATCACTAAGACTTACAAAAAATAAAGAAAGTCATACAGGTTTGGAACAACATGAGGGTGAGTAAATAAAGACAGATTTTTCATTTTTTGGGTGAACTGTTATTTTAAAGTGACAGCAGTCTATTAAAATTGGTTTATGGATCATTTAAGGTTCTTTAGAGTGAAAAAAGGTTCCTTAGATTATTAAAATGTTCTTCACACTAAGAAAATATGGTTAATTTAAGAATTGATTACCGAAAGGTTCTTTGGGAAACAGAAGGCATCACTGCAAAAACCCACTTTTAGAATCTTAATTTTTAAGACTGTATAGTGGAAATACTGTTGTTTGGTTCTCTCATTGTTTGGTTCTCTGTGGGACAAAAAAAACAAAAATGTTTTGGAACCTAATAATAAAATGTTAATTTTTTTAACAATAAAATTTTTTATTTTTATTAGTGTGCAAACAAAAAGCAGGAAGCATCTTGTGCCTCTTTTTGACACCGCAGCCAGACGTTCGAGCGGATGTAGCAGAGTATCAGTGTGAATGTTTAGTCGATAAATCAGAGATGAATGAGGACGAATGATTTTAAACCAACGGAGCTGGACCCTTGGGCTTCGATTGCTGCCCAGTAATAAGGTGTCAAGTGTGTAAACAGGTATGACAGATCCAGATTTGAGGTGACAGCTGGAGAGAGGGTGAGTGAGCCACGCTGCGTTCTGACAGACTTCCTTCCCTTTCCACATACACACGCTGGGATCGTTGGCCAATCTCAGTCAGCCATTGTGACATGTACACCTGCTTCGCCTTGATAGGCAGTTGAACCTCAGGACTGTCGGATGTGGCCACCCTCCTACCTGCCTTGATAGGTGTGCCACTCTTGAATACCCACCAAAGCTGGCAGCCACCAACGCTTCGTCACCCCCCGCCACATCAGTCAGTCTCAACTGGCGGGGTCCATCCTGCCACCCATCTTCCCGCTGACGGTCCGTCACATGCAGAGGGCGCGTCCGTCACGGATGCACCTCCCCATTCTGCCATCAGCGCCTCTCTGCACATGGCTAAGCACAGTCCCTGCTGCCACATGGCGGGAGGGCCCGCGATTAACGCTTTGTGGGACACACTTCCACATACACACTTTCAACCTCGGCAAGTCCGCAGCAACTGTTTACACGAGCCTTGCTACTGTTTTTCGTGCGGTCTGGATAAATGTTTTGTCTGCTGCGTGACAGATGTGTGTTTGTGTATGTTAGCTACATGCTAACCTTTAGCCTTTTACTGTTGGGTGCTATGGGTCGGAGCAGGCCGTCAGTGAGTTTGATACTGATGGATCGTGGCAGTCTAGTGCCTCAGGGATCAACAACCCAAGAGGCCTTGGGAATTAATGCATGATCACTGCTGTCCAGATTTGGGTTTTCAGCACAGCAAGCTGTCAGTACCGATGTTAACAATGAGGAACGAACGTTCAGAGAACGGAATTGCAACATTTTCTGAAAATGTGGATGGTGCTTGCGTGTGCAAAAGGCGCCATGATGCTTCAGTGCTGCTGGTGGTTATTTGGGTGTCAGGGTTGTGCTCCATTCAAAATTTGAATTGAGGTATCGCACAGGATGTCGAATTGCAATTTGAATTTAAATGTAAGGAAATGGCTTAAATTCACTGAAATTCAAGGAAATTCACAGAACTGACTTGACAAATCACATCTATCTACACTTTGATCTGTCCATGTTTTGCTTAAGTGTTTTTTCTTTAATGGCTAATGCGACCTTTTTACACCACAGACTGAACAAAATTAAGTATTGCTTGGTAATTGGTTGACCTAAATTGGTATTATCTAATTGTGTACTTAAATTTAACAGCTGACAGCTATCCAACCTAATTCATTACATACCTTTCTATCAAAGTTATCTGACATTATCATGATGAATTTGTTCTGAAACAGTTTAACTCTTAATTCGTCCTGTTTTATTACCATTTTCTAAACTATAGCGAATAAACTGTGATAATGTGAGAAATGTTGAAGGTGTCTGAATAAATTTTGGATTGACTGTGTGTGTGTGTGTGTGTGTGTGTGTGGTATAGATGAATAGATAGATAGATAGATAGATAGAGGTTTTTAGTTTTTTTTTCTAATGTTCTATGTGGTTGTTGCTAGGGTCTTCTGGGTGGTTGCTAGGTGGATTTCAAAACATCCCTCTTCTAGTTCACTATGATGAGTCCCTACATATGGCTCAGGTAACATTTTCAGTATTCTGTAAGACTGTTCAATTGTTTCTTCAATTTTGTTGTCCCTTACACAAATATAAATGCTTTTCCACAACAAGAAGTGCTCTTTGAGGTGAAGAAAATTGTCTGAAGCACAAATAGCATGGGATGAGTTGCAATCCAAAGCTTAATATTTTGGGTTACGAGTTTGTTTAGATCCCTAACCATAATTATATGCAATATTATTAGTGATAATTGTCTTGGCAAACACTCCTAATTAAACTGCGACACCAAAGATATAATCAGGAAAGTTTGAAAGGTCAGGAAACTCTATTTACAAAGTTGTCCCATCATACGTCTAAAAACCTCAAGCCAAAATAATCTTTCACACAAACAAGAGCAGAGTTTACCTGTCCTTGAGTGAAGGCCTACTGGAAAAATGAACCCTGAGTACCTTGCCAAGAGGCAAGTTCAACCTGCCAAGCTCTGCTAGTGAGGACAGATGACAGTGCCGGCTTTGATGTGGAAATTAATGGATTTATTTAAAAATTTCTTGACGAAGTGTAGCGGGTGTTCTCGGTGGCCTGTGACAGTGGCAGTTGGCGGGTGCCGCAGGTAGAGACCTCGATAGATGTCTATGTTTGATCCACATTTACCCACTGGCACTTCGACACTAGAGGAGATCCTGCCCAGGAATACATGATCACTTATAGAAAGAGAGAAGGGAGGAGAAGGAAAGGATGCAACCTTGAAAGCTTGTCTTCCATACAGATAGACCTTCTAAGATGACTTACTAATATTGCGCTTAGATCGTATTCTTGATTAATTCATTTGCTTTGTACAGTGAGGTTGACTGTGTTATTCATTTTCTAGTTTTCTTAACATATCATTTTACTTTTAGTACTGCTTGCTATGACTAGTATCTATAGCTAATGGGAAAAATGACATGTTGATGGATCTTTTTTATTCGAAAGTGCATTAAAATGCAATTTTTACTATATATACAATGACTTGAATGCACATGTTCTATGAATTAAAATTAATTTTTGAGGCATATTTTTCATGAAGGAAACCATACCAGTATGATATAATATTTTATAATTTATTTTAAAAAATGCTGTTAGAAGTTTGGAGACAGATTTTTTTAATTCTGAAAGAAGTCTCTTATATTTTGTATATTTTATATATCTTATATAATTTATCTTCATATAGTTTGTATTTTAATATATTTTATAATGTAATTTATTCCTGTGATATATTACTCCAGTCTTCAGTGTCACCTGATCCTTCAGAAATCATTCTAATATGCTGATTTGCTGCTCAAGAAAACTTTCGTATTATTATAATCCAAGAAAACAGTTGTGCTGCCTAATATTTTTTGTGAAAACCATGATATATATATTTTTTCAGATTTCTTTGATGAGTTGAAAGTTCAAAAGAGCACTTTTAATTAGATGAATGCATCCCTACTAAATAAAATATTCATCAAAAAATTACTGTAATTTAAAAAAAAATATGTATTTAATTATTTATTAAATTTTTTTACAAATATGCTTCACTGCTTATTAATATTTGAAAAATTTTTTTTGCCTGGAAAACCAAGTCATGTGGTCCAACAAACATGCAGAAAGAAAGAAAGAGAAAACAGGAAATGATGTCATGGAGAGGACATGGGCTCGTTTGACTTGTGTAACCGCTTGGCATCCAAACAATGTAAGCAGATATCTGTTCCCTGGAAATCACCCAAAAGTATATTATCTTCAGTAGTATCTTCAGAGCATCTTCAGAAAATCCAATGTCTTTTATCGTTTCTAACGTTTTAACAAAGTTACTCCATCCATGTTGAAGCGTTTACCACAGAAAATGCCCACATGCGGCGTTCTCAGAGTCTTTCACTGACAGACAAGAGAAATTAAATCTGGAAAAACCCTTGCAAAGCGATGATGGCACTGAATACTCCCACATCCCTCTTCACGCCGAGGAACAGGACGAATTTAATTTCGTGACAGTCTTGAATTGCAAATGTGGAAGAAATGCTTGGCAGCTCTCCAGAAGAGTGAGAGTGCACAGTGCCTGACAGGCTGGTGTGCCACATTAGTCAAATGAGATGTGAAGGCTGAACCAATCATCTGATGCAGGTAAAAAGCTCCTCACGGTGTCATCCTGACAGCCCCAGCCAATGAGGAAAGCAGGAAAGTCGTCGGCCTCTCTGGCCAAAACACAAAAGCCTTGATCAATATAATCTATTACCAATTAAAGGCCTTAATTAAATAATCTGTTTACGCGAAACGGAGATCCCTCGGCCGCTAGCGGAACCAATCCATCATCCAGAACCATTAAAGTCCGTCCTGCGGCGATTTCTCAAATTCCTGGCCATTTTTAATCTCCTGATTTGAGGCAGTAGTGAAAGCCTAATGCTTTAATTCAGCTGGTAGGTGGCTGAAATGCGATTCGAGATGTGGCTCGGTGCCGCAGGTGGGAGAGAAACAATTTAGCGGGCCTTGCAGTGGCGCTGGACTTGGCGAGGCCCAAAGCCGACTCGACCGAGTGCTTCTGTGCGCGAAAGCTAATTGAAGTGATAAACTGCTGACCATCTGCCACAAGAGAGCATCTTCCGAGTGAAACCGGACACGCGGGGCTCATTGATCCACGCTAATTCCGCAGGAGATGCTATTAGGCGAACGCTCGGCCGCGTGCGTGTGGAAACGAGCTGCCGCTGATGGACAAACTGGGACGTAATGGACCCCTTCACTCACAGCCTCACACCCACATTACTTTTCACCGCCCAAACGCATGTAAAGCCTCTCAGAGCCGATAAAGAAATTAGCCCCGGCGCTTCTCCATCCGCTGTGCCTCTGAGAAGATTGACCCCCAAGTCGCTCGCCCATCTCCCGATGTACATTTCATTTTATCGGCCAGCTGTCAGTGCCGGCTAGCCGAACGTTAGTTAGCCTGTCAGACTGAAATAAGGATTGACAGAGCAACTCAAGCACTTCAGGTCACTTAGTTTACTCACTTGCTCACTCAGTAACTCACGTTTATCTCTTTATAGAAGACTACCCTAGTGAAAAATAAATACAGGTGCATCTCAGAAAATTAGAATATCGTGAAAAAGTTATTTTTTTTTGTAACTTGTTTCAAAAAGTGAAACTTTCATATATTCTAGATTCATTGCATGTGAAGTAAAACCTTTCAAAAGTTTTTTTTGTTTTAATTTGGATGATTAGAGCTTACAGCTCATGAAAGTCAAAAATCCAGTATCTTAAAATATTAGAATATTTCCTAAGATCAGTCAAAAAAAAAAGGATTTGCAAAACATAAAAGCTCAAGTTGTTTAAAGTATGTTGATTTCTGCACTCTTTGAACTCCAGCATCAATAGGCACTATTGAGCTTTAGCTCGGATTCACGGTTTCTCATCTTTCTCTTGAAAATATCCCATATTGCTTCAGGTCAGGCATGTTGGCTGGCCAATCAAGCACAGTAATATCATGGTCAGCAAACCACTTGGAAGTAGTTTTGGCACTGTGGGCAGGTGCTAAAGTCCTGCTGGAAAAGGAAATCAGCATCTCCATAAAGCTTGTCACCAGATGGAAGCATAAAGTTCTCCAAAATCTCCTGGTAGAAAAGTTCAAGTTCTTTAAAGTATGTTCATTTATGCACTCAATACTTGGTCGGGGCTCCTTTAGCACACATTCCAGCATCAGTGAGGTGTGGCATGGAAGCTATCAGCCCTGTGCCTCTCCAGTCTTCCTCCAGACTCCAGGCCTTGATTTCCAAGTGAAATGCAAAATTTACTTTTCTCTGAAAAGATGACTTTGGACCACTGAGCAGCTTCCAGTCAACTTTGCATTTAATATGCTTTGATACAGCACTCTGTGAACAGCCACCCTTTTTAGTAATGACCTTCTGTGACTTACCCTCTTTGTGGAGGGAGTCAATGATTGTGTTCTGGACCATTGCCAAGTCAGCAGTCTTCCCCATTATTGTGGTTTCAAAGAACAAGAGATACCCGGGATTTACACTGTAGGAATGGTCATTTAATGAAACTCAAATGTAAATATTTTAATATTTTGAGATACTGGATTTTTGACTATCATGAGCTGTAAGAGCTCATAATCATCAAAATAAAAATAAAAAAAATTGAAATGTTTAACTTTCATGAGCTGTAAGCTCTAATCATCAAAATTAAAAAAAAAAAAATTGAAATGTTTTGCTTTACATGTAATGAATTTCACTTTTTTAAATAAGTTCCAAAAAAATGAACTTTTTTCACGGTATTCTAATATTTTGAGATGCACCTGTATAGTAAAATGTAGTTGAAATACATTTATTTCATGCCAAGTATACTACTAATACATTTACATATTTGTGTACTTAATTAAAATACCCTGCAATTATATTTTTAGTATACTAAACTGGTATACTTAAAGTCTGCTAAATTGGAACAACTAATTTTGTGCTTAAATGCACTGCTGAAGTAGTGCTGAAGTCCAGCTAAAGATATACTGAAGTATATTTGATTGTGATAAAGTGGAACTATTGCAAGTATACTTTAGGTACATTTTAAATATCTTGCTTTTAAAGACCGAGATTATTCAAATATCATATAATCATCATCAATAGTGACATTAAAACACATTTTAGGCTTAATATTAAGAAATGTGCATTGTGCACAAGTAGTACTCCAAATAAAGTTTAATTACAGTTTTTATATCAGAAAGTCTCGAGCAATATGTCAGTAATTATGTTAATACATTTGAACTACACTTAGTATGAAATAAATGTAATTTAAATATATAATTGTTTTACTAGGGTAAAGTCTGTGACGACATAGGGGCAAACGGGAGTGTTGTAACATGTTATTTCATCTACACTATAAAAAAATATATTTTTATGGTTTAAATAAAGCAAAAATAATTTTACAAGAAAATACTATTTTAGTCTATCTACTTCAAAATTTTACATTTTAATGGGTTGCTTTCAGTTATTTGTTAAATTTACTATTAGAAAATCCTGCAGCCATTTTTAAGCCGATTTTAAGCTACATGTCTCAAACTTATTCACATATATGTCTGATACATTAAAAATAGGTCAGAATTTGTTAATGTATTCAAAAATAAATGTAAAAAAATAAGCAGAAAACTGCTTATTAATTAGGGCTGCACGATAAATCGCATGCGATATTTAATGCGCATCTTGTCAGAAAGCCGGTCCTGTAATCAGCGTAAATCTCCATCACCTGCGGGTTTTCACATTGAGCAGCATTAACTACACAGAGCCGTTGTTCACTGACGAGCTGCGCAAAAAGTCGCGCGAATATGAAAGTGGTTTTGCGCAACTCGTCAGTGAACAACGGCTCTGTGTAGTTAATGCTGCTCAATGTGAAAGCACGCAGGTGATGA
>NW_015548296.1:5181553-5183745 GCF_001515605.1 Sinocyclocheilus anshuiensis | reverse complement strand
TAAGAAAACTGCTTATTAATATTAAAAAAAAACTTTTGTCGGCCAAACTAAAAGTCATATGGTCTAACCATTGGTTCACCATTTTACTGGTGCAAAGTCAGAGCAGGTTGTAAAATCGAAATGTATAATTGATCAATTATATTTATGAATACTAATATCTGTATAAAAAATGTGAATGTTTTTGATGCTTTTAAGGTATAATGAAAATATCTTATTACTTTTTGTTTGCTGGTTACACCGCATGACATTTTTAGTGGCATTTTAGTGACAAAGCTTAAATCAAAGCTTTTCTTTTCAAAACAACATGAAACCCGCATGAATACAGTGAGTTTTTCTTTAAAAAAAAAAAACTTGGCATATGTTTTAAATTAAAATATTTTGTTGTGTAGATACTTTGTCATTGACCCAAATATTTTAAATGTTATATAAGATTATATGGCTATATTCTATACAAGATACCTCACTTGGGTGGTGGTCTTGTGTAATATTTTACCCTATTTTATTTATTAATTTGTAATTGGTTAAACTCTAGGTATTACAACCCAGCCTGTGTTACAACACTCCCCAGTCTTCTGCTTATTGCTTAAAGGGAGATTCTTGAGTGTTTAAATGTGTATTTGGCTTAAAAAGACAGCAGTGCTTATTAGGAGCAGATCACTTGGTCTACCGCGTAATTTAAGAGGTGTGTTTGAGGATTTGCAGCATTAGTTGCCTCCTTTTCTAATTAAGGCTGTTAAACTGTACGTATGCTTGTGTATATTTTCAGTCCAGTTGTAATGGCTCCTCCCAAGCGTTACTGCCTTGTGCCGCACCACAGGCCGGATCCTCTGATCTCTGCCCGCTCCGGCCCTCCAGGAACCTCTAGAAGAGCGGACCGTTTGCTTGCAATCGCTGATGTGGCATGTCGTTAAAAAGTCTTCATTCTCACTACCAATAAACAGCCAGAGCTGGAACGTATTAGTAGCTTTGGGAGAATTTAAACCAGAATGCTGCCCTGCTCCAGAGCCACAGAGCTGTTTATTTGTGAGGCGAGCCCATCGCCGTTGCCATGTTTGATTTCATTCGGAAAGATACTTGTTTTCGCTTTTGAGATTTTCTGATTGCACATGCCTGGGTTTTTTGGGCGGTTGGTGCTGAGCATGGTTGTGCGTGGATTTTTTTGGCAGGAATTTGCATAACAAAATTCCTGTTTTTGGAAGAGAGACGTTAAAGTGTGTTCACATTGACAGCAGTTAGATAACTGGAGGTGGTCAAGTCGCTGTACTGTTGGTAGTAGGCGTTCATACTTGACTGGATGGACGGCTATCGGAGAAACGTGGTCTAAATCTAGCTGCCACATCGAGTCACTGCGAATTTGCATAAAGTTTGTTTCATCATGGGCTCTGTCGCTTATGTGAAAATCGTTAAATCTCATTCAAAATGAATGATTTCTGGTTGCTTTGCACTGTCAGTTAGAGGTCTGCAAGCCCGTCGGGTCCACGCTGAGTCCATTCGGGCCGGGCTCGGGCCTTTTTTTTTTTTTACAGATCGGGCTCGGGTCGGACTCGGGCTCATTTAGCTTCTCTCCTTTTATTGTGCCATATATGCGCAGAGCACACATAGGCTACTGTATGAAATATTGTTATATTGATTGTATTATAAATATTATACATCGCCTACGTAATATGCAACGCATACGCACGCATTAGCATACAGGTGACAGCTGACCATGGAGAGCATCGGGGAGAAGTTGGAGCGTGGGGAGTTACTAAAAGTTCCCAATGCTTCAGAAAAGCTGTATTTTGGAAGAGTCTTGATTTGATTACCACGGCAAACAGTGAGTCAATTGGTCATGTGCAGTACAGAATCTGCAAACATATCCTTGCACATGACAGCAAAAAACGCACGCAATAGGCTAAAGCGTGCCGCAAAGCCCCAGCAAAAGTAATTACCTTGAATGTGTCGGGGGGGAAATAATGAGATATTTGAATTATTTATTAATAAATTAGTGTTTTCTGAGTCCGTGTCGCAAAGATGAAGACGACGATCCTGATCCTGAAAAATGCATCTTTATGGATTGTATAAAATCCGTAAAAAGAGTTTTTGTTTTTGATTCGAATTATTTAGTTTTAAAGTAGTAATTTAAAGCTTTCTATAGATAGGCCTATATTTAGCAAGTTTTTGAGGCAAGTATTCGCTGAGTTTAGGTTCAT
>NW_015548296.1:5178302-5179053 GCF_001515605.1 Sinocyclocheilus anshuiensis | reverse complement strand
AAACCCATGTTTATCTTTATAAACATGATTCATTTTACTTGTGATGTTTTCATGGGATGATTAGCCTAATCCTCATGAACACGTGACGCGGGCGCGTGGTATCGACATGAACTATACAGAATGCGAACAAGATTAACGTTAATACAAGGAGATAATGGCGCAAAAGCGAATTTCAGGTTTTTTTAAATGCCCATCCCAGCAAACTTTCCAAAATAGGCATCCAACACCAGCCCCAGCACGAGCACCGACGTAAGTGAACCAGCTCCAGCACGAGCACGGAGACAAGTAAGCCTAGCGGACCCAGCCCAACCCCCGAGATTGATCAGCTACTATCGATCATTTAAAAAATGTGATATGCAGTCAAATTTCCCAGTGTGTATGCCACTTAAACGAGTGTTCATATCGACGCGGTTGTAGTGCTTTGTGGAGTTGTCAAATGAGGTGACTCCCCCAACCCCCCTCTTCACCCAGCACCCCCAACCGAAAACATCTTCCCGCGCCTCTGCCGGCTCCTCCATGTCCTGTAAAGCACGCTTTAGCTCTCCGCACAAACGATTAGATATGCGTCTAATAGCGCACACAGTGTTCGAACTATACCGTGGACTTTGGATGATCAACTCACTGTCTGCCGCTGGTCGCTTGGTCGTTACTTTAAAAAAAACTAAAACTTACATTTAATGAACAAAAAAATGCTCCAAACATTTTTCTAAATTAACTTAATAAAAAAAACGAAACGAAATATAATCACTTT
>NW_015548296.1:5165375-5178084 GCF_001515605.1 Sinocyclocheilus anshuiensis | reverse complement strand
CTCGGGTCGGACTCGGGCCAAGAATTCTGATGAGCTGTCGGACCCAGGCCGGGCCAGGGCCTGAGCGTCTCGGGCCAGGGCCGGGCTAGGGCCTATATTTGAGGCCCGTGCAGGGCTCTACTGTCAGTGTGAAAACCCTTTTAGTCTTACTGTGCACTTAGCTACAATAAACAAGAACATTCTTTTCTGCACAGGACAGCACTTTTCATCAGCCCTGTGATTAATGACAGCAACTGCTGTAGTATTACATATTTAATGTGTTTTTTATATGTTTGTACACGTGCAACAACATATATTCTGGTCGCAAACCTAGTGAGCTCTTTTACAGAAAAAAATGAATCCAAGATTTAGGGAAAGCAAGAGAAATGTTCATTTTAAATATTAGGGATGCACCGATACTGGTATCAGTATTGGGCCCGATATTGAGCTTCTGTACTCGTACTCGTTAAAATGCCCCGATAAAAAAAAATAAAAGATCATTATAAACTGACTGTTTAACTGACTGTATGCATTGTGTATATTTATGCTTACGTATGCTGCTTAAATATATTAATATAATTTATTCAAGATAGAAAAGTATTCATAAAATAAAAATCTAAATGAATAAAAAAATAAAAGAAAAATAATTAATGAAAAAAAGCAAACTGCTGCTTTTTTTTTTAAAGTCATTTAAGAATGTGTGTAGGCATGTTGGTCATGGTCTGAGTGTGCCAGTCATTTACACTGGCTCCTGATGTGAATACAAGGTCTGGGTGGAGCTTTACTTCAGATAAGTGGAGCGGCTACTCAATTCAGGCCAACGGCCAACGGCTCCCTCAGAAACAGCAACTCATTAGAGCAGCGCTGAGACCAATCAATACAGCCATTAACCAAGAGCAGCACTTGAACAGGATCAAACCTGCTCAATTGGTCAGCATTGCTGCACTCTGTGGCCGCCCCCTGCTTCACTCCTTTAGAAATTCCTCTCCCTCTCTCTCATATTGATAAACCACTTTACTTCATTTTCTGATCTGTTTATTACTGAAAGATTGGTAGTACTCTCTCCCTCTCTCTCATTCTTGGACCTTTTTGCTGAAAATGTCTTTATGATCATGATTATTGTGCCTAGTCTAAGTGTCCAACAAAGTTGACATTTTGATTTATAACTGTAAATAATAATTATTGTTATAGCCATTATGCATACAGTATATACATAAAAATGTACATGTTGAACACTACAATTCAAAAGTTTGGGCTTGGTAAGATTTTATTTTAGTAAAAAAAATTGTAAAAAATTCAGTAAAAACAGTAACAGTGTATAATAGTATTACAATTTAATTGTAATTTATTCCTGCGATGGCAAAGCTTAATTTTCAGCATCATTACACAGTCTTCAGTGTCACGTGATCCTTCAGAAATCATTCTAATATGCTGATTTGCTGCTCAAGAAACATTTCTTATTATCAATGTTGAAAACAGTTGTGCTGCTGAATAATTTTGTTTTCTTTGAATTAACTTGATTTGTTGAGTAGAACATTCAAACGAACAGCATTTATTTGAAATAGAAATAATTTGTAACATTATAAATGTTTTATTGTCATTTTTCTTTATATAATGCATCCTTGCGGAATAAAAGTATTATTAAAAAAATCTTACTTACCCCAAAATAAGCCACTATATCATATGATAAAAAAAATAATAATTACAAAAATATTATACATATAATTAGCCCAGAAACGTAGTACACAATTACAAAATTAATTATATGCCAAACAGTTTTGCTTTGCAAACATACTTAACATGAGTTTTTATATTAGGCTAGGGCTAATGCCCATTAGTGCTCTTTGTGGCAGTGCTGAGAATGCAGCATGTATTTGAATTGCATTATGAATTACGGTCTGACGTTTTGGAATGCAACGACAAACAAAACCATTTAAAAAAAGTATTTTTGCACTCTGAATTTAAACACAGGCCAAACTCCCTGTAGACACATTCTCTCTTCTCCATTTATTGGCTAATTTGGTATTACATTATTTTCACCTTTCTTTTCTATTCCGTCTGGAAAAAAAAAAGGCCAAGGCTCACCAACCTCATTAACACACTTCAAGTGGAATTATTAAAAAAAAACTAATAAGTGAGCAACAGTTTGTGAAAATTTAATAATTCAGTTGTGGTGCTTATCCGTAATTCCCCAGGATTTCATTAGGAAGTGTAGAGGCACCTAAGAAGAAAATCACTCTTTTATTTGGCCTCATGCACATTGTATTGTAATGCGTGGTAGTTTGGCGCTGGAACGCTGTGATGGTTCTGCATGTAATGCGTCGGGCGGGAGGTGAGCGGAGAGAATGTGTGAATGGCGTGGTATTAACGCACAGCTCATCGTGGACCTGAGCGCCAAGAGCCTTTATTGTAGATGTGGAAAACCACAGATGGAGTTTCATTACATTCTGCTTATGGGCTTGTGGCCATTTACAACATTTAGAATATCTTATTTAATGCTGGCTGCATGTTTTAATAGATTTCTTGTATTTTAAAGAGGGATAAAATAGGCAGGACAGATCTTCAATACGTGATTGGCACTTTGTCATCGTAAATCCCGGTCAGATGGGTGGCGGGAGCTGAACTGTGTGGAGAGACTAGCCTGCTCTGACCCCTCTGACCTTTGACCTTCGTCTCATCAGGTTTTTGTCCATAATTGACAGGAAGGTCAAAGGCGTTTCGCTCCAGCTGCGGCTCATGAGATGAGCATCAAATGTGGATATGTTTTCGTTTCATGTCTCGAAGTTCCTCGTCACAACACTCGCTGGGTAATCTAGTTGGACACGAATATAATGTATCCAGCCAGGCTGTTGTCTCTTTGAATAACTCAGGATTTCCATGTCATGTTTTTATAGTTCTGTTTGCTTTTTGAATGGTTTTTATGCTACGAAACTAGATTAGCAATCATAACATAGTAAGACGTGCAGCTTCGGAAGCTACATTCAGGACTGAAATGGTCACATTAAAGACCCAAATCTGGTTTCCTTAACCCTGGGCCTTTCCTGTTTCAAAGCCTGATGTTTTCCCCCTCAAATGCAGTGTATTTTTCATGGAGCCTAAAGCAGAAATGCGAGGAGGTTTGCGTTCCAGGCTGAATACAGGCTTCCTATGTAGCATCTAATAGGAGCCTCTCTATATATGGGGCAGGTGGGTGGAAGATGAAAAAAAAAATAGCTGTGTAGCCTCTGAAATATTTAACCCAAGCTAATTGGAGAGCACTTCCCATTTCAGGACTCCTCAACCTCTGAAAAAAGCAAGACCAGATCAAAGACTTCTGCTCTTTCCCTCCGGATACTGATGAGAGAGAAATGGGAGAGAGGACGAGAGATAGGGTTTTGAAGGAGAAGATGCAAATAGAGGAGGGCAGTGCTGGAAAAAAAGATGTATCCTCAAGAGACGGAGAAAGAAAGAGAGAGGGGCATGTGTAACCAGCAGGAAATGGGAGAGAGTGGATAGGGAGGCAGGAGAAGGAC
Organism: Sinocyclocheilus anshuiensis; assembly: GCF_001515605.1. Lineage (NCBI taxonomy): Eukaryota > Metazoa > Chordata > Actinopteri > Cypriniformes > Cyprinidae > Sinocyclocheilus > Sinocyclocheilus anshuiensis. The sequence goes on along the minus strand of NW_015548296.1, from coordinate 5,174,593 downwards.
AGATGTCGTAATGAGATGTCATGTGACGCTCGCTTCATTCGACCTAAAGAAACAAACAGGACAATTGCAATGAACACGCTATGTGTTTAGAAGAATCGGTTCTTTTGAACAGTTTAATTGACTGAAAAAAAAAACATTTCAGTGTGATTTATGTAAATAATAATAATAAAAAAAAACATAAAAACTTAGCAAAAAATACAATTAATTGTTTCCTCAGTAGTACTACTGCTACTGTTAATTTGTGTTCCAAAGATGAACGGGTTTGGAACGACATGAGAGTGAGTAATTCATGATAGAATTTTCATTTTTTGGGTGAACTATCCCTTTAACCACTCCAAAAGATTTATTCTGATACAAGAACAATATGTTTAGTCTCAGTTCAAACTGTTTATTGAAAAGAATCATGTCAAGTGAAAGATTCATTCACAAAGCAAACTAGTGACCATGTGTGTTCCCTTTGACCGGCTTCATCTTTCCCTCCTACTTGAGTGGCTTGTTTTACTCACTTGCTCAAAACTGTTATATCCCCCCACTTTATAAATAAGAATGGAGGTCAAAGGTCAGAAACGGTTATTGCCTCCTTCATCAGAGCCTTGTTATTATAAAATAGAGATGACACTTTCACAGGTCTTTTGACCTTTTTGCAATAGATCCAGAACTTAAGCAGTCCCCAGTCGCATCCATCCTCCCATCCCCATCCAGAACAGTGATTGACAGCTGGGGCTAATTTCATAATCTGGCCAGCCTGCCCCGCACCGCCTCCATAACTTTATTTGGTCAATAAAAAATCAATACAATGCTCATCTCTAATCGGTCTCTCTGCTGCTTTCATCCCTGCCTCATTACCTTTCCTGCCAAACAGCAGCAACACACACAGCGTCTGAATGCTGTCACCACATCTGGATGGCTCTTATTAAATTCTCATTCATGAAAAACTTTCATATTTGACTTGAGCTCATGAATGCAACAATTTCAATGTAGAATTTTCTAATAAAACTATTTCCAGTTTCAGTTCTAATTTTCTTTAAATGATTCTGATTCTTTAACTTCTAAGACTCATTTGTACTGTAATTGAACTACACTGGTCGCGCTGTATGTTTTTGATTCACTAAAAAGAACCGATTCATAAGAGTAATTTGTATTGTAATCAGACTACTCTGTTCGCGCTGTTTCTGATTCACTAAAAAAAATTATTCATAGGAGTCATTTGTAATATAATCGGACTACACTGGATGCACTGCATGTTTTTGATTCACTAAAAGGAACTGGCTCATAAGAGTCATTTGTTTGGGAATCCATCTACACAGGTTACGCTGTACACAACTACACTAGTATTGGGTGTCGCTAGACCCTTATTAATGGGGTTTAGAATCAGAAGTAGCGATCATATCAGATTTATGAATGAATTATGAATTGATGAATTGTTCAAACAGTTCATAGAAAGCCCTGAAATTGTTCGCCATTCATTTTGATTCATTTTGACAGTTCACTTATACACTGAATCATTTTTAGGGAACTCAAACCATAATTCTTTAAAACCAACGGCATAATAAGATTGAGACACAAGCTTTAATCACATGAGCTGTGCTGTTTTCCAGCTGTCCACTGTGGCCCATGTTGCAAATAATGCTGTTTAGTTTGTCGCTAAATATTTGCTCAGCAGAATCCTTGTCATGAAAGTTTGAAACTGAGTCACATCATGATCTGATTTCCTACACCTGCGCACCACATCTACAAACAGCGAATTGCTGAAAGACATTGCTGAGGTCAGAAACCCCCCAGCTGTACCTGTTTAAGAACAGCACTGATTCGTCATTAGATGCTCATCTCGTGGCCTCTCTCAGCGCCCTCCAATAAAACCGCTGACAGAGGGGTTTAAAGGGCCCTGTGGCGGCAGGTGTTTGTCCTTGAGTGGTGTAGCACGGACGCCGCCGGTGTGATCGGACCTCCCCTCACCTCAAACTGATTTTCTCAATGCTAAAGAGTCCGCGAATAATGTTTTATCCGCTGTCTCCTTCCTTCAATTTCCTCCCTCATTGTCTGACTGTGGGGAATAATGTGGGAGATAATATTAGGGTTCTGCTGTTTCCCCTGAGCAGATACCTATTTCCAGATCCTTCTGAGGGGTCGCGATTCATGCAGGGAAGGAAAAAAGGCGTCCTTGTTTCAGAAATGAGTGTCTTCCTGTGTGAGGGCATATTTATTTGCTGCGTACCCAACAGAACAGCCTCTCTGGTGTGTGTGTGTGTGTGTGTGTGTGTGTGTGTGTGTGTGCCAGACACAGAGCAAACTTATGTCTAGAGAAATTTTAGAAACCATATGTTTAGTCTCTATCAGTGATTTAACAGTTCTGAAACTTTCATACAGTTGTCTGGAAAGTAATAGCACTTTTTAATCTCCATTGCATCTTAAAAGGATAGTTCACCCAAACATGACAATTTGTCATTTACTTATCGCTTTACTGTAGTACATGTTATGGTTAACATAATTAATTTTTTTTATTTTTTTGGCCTCTACTTGCAAAACTCTAAAAACCTACATTTACATACAATTAATTGCAATTTCCACCTGAAATGAATAAAAATGGCAGTTCAACACAAACGTTTATTCTTATTTATACAAACAATGATTACAGTGGCAGATTATCAAATAATAAAGACTTATTTTTGTTTGGTTCCTTGTTACTGTTATGACCCACACTTTTCCCATATTAGTTTCCCATAGTTCATGATTTGTAAAGTAATACATTTTGATGTTTGCGGTATATAACCAGCTTATGTAGGGTTGGGTATCGTTTGAATTTGATCAATTCCAATTCCAATTCTGCAATTCTCGATTCCGATTCTTTTCGATTGCCAGTTTCCCTGTTTTTTGAACTGCTGTGACACGTACAACAGCCAGTGTAATCAAACGTTGCCAGATTCACGTTCATCTGTTTTGGGGAAAATGGAACACTCACTGGACATTTCACTTTGAAAGTGTTGCGAAACATGCAAGAGACAGCGCAGTATAGTCTTGCTGAAATGTCGCCACAGACATGTTTTTCCAATGAGCCTGGATTGGTTATGACAGTTTGTTAAATCAGATTTGAGCTAACTTCTTGCTTCTGACTTGAGTCCTATATTTCGTTAAAAGTGATCATTAGAATAAAGTTTATGCTAATTAATGCTGGAACTACTGTTCCAAAGACATGTTTTCTCACTGCACTGATATTTGTTGTGGTGCTAAAATTGTCTCGTTGTAGTGGGCAGATTGAGACATATTCTTGGAAAGCACACGGTGGGCAGCAGGCTCTCTCCATGCACTGATGACACACAACACCATGCTCAATTAGCCCTACAGTTGGCTTAATGACCGCTGAGAGTCAAAGACACGGTTTTGCAGGATGCCGGAAAGAGGTGTGAACCTGGACAGAGCATGATGTCGGCCAGCTCTCTGGGATTTCCCTTTCCAGTTCACTGCTCAGAGTTTTGGCGCAAGGGATCATAACTCTTCCACATCAGGCCAAAAAGCTTATATATATATATACAGTGGGTACGGAAAGTATTCAGACCCCCTTAAATTTTTCACTCTTTGTTATATTGCAGCCATTTGCTAAAATCATTTAAGTTAATTTTTGTTCCTCATTAATGTACACACAGCACCCCATATTGACAGAAAAACACAGACACACCTGTGCAATAATCATGCTGTCTAATCAGCATCTTGATATGCCACACCTGTGAGGTGGATGGATTATCTCGGCATATATATATATGTATATATATATATACATACATGTTATATATATATATAACATGTATATATATATATATGCATACATGTTAATGACATGATGCTCATGTTTTTTCTGGATCTATTCATATTTTAAATATTCTTGAATACCTTGAATAAGAAAAATCTTCAATATGGCTTTATGATAAACATGTTTTTAATCAACAAATTTTATTTAAATTCTAAAATAATATTTAAATAAAATATTAATACTAGTTTGGCATACTTTTTATTATTATTTCTTAGGAAAAACATTAAAAATGTTTATTAAAGGGGTGGTTCATTGCGATTTCACGGCCATGCTGCGCTGCTTTATAGAAGAGGAAGAGAAAACTAGAGGTGCATGTAAAAATCTATTCATATGTGAATCGTGATTCTGTCTTCTAACGATTCTAATGGATTCACAAGTTTCAAAATCAGTGTTGTAAAGCAGCAGTTCTTAATACTGTTCCTGGCGTCCTCCTGCTCTGCACACGCTCTGCATCTCTCCCTCTCTCTCTCTCTCTCTCTCTCTCATTCAGCTCAGCTCCAACACTGGGCTAGCTAACCAATCAGAGCCCATCGCCTATTTCTGAGGGAGGGGCTTCATAAAAGAAGGAAATGATCAGCCCGTTTCTCAGAGAAGGGACAGAGAGGTGTGGAATAAAGGTAAATTATGTGAAAAATAATGCGTTTTTAAAAAAACGAAGCATTAACACATGTTAGACTGCACCCCATAAACACAATCAAGCCTAGAGAAAACCCAGTGAACCACCCCTTTAATATTTGAAAAAAATCTTTTGGTACCAAATCAAAGTCATGTGGGACAACCAAGATTTAAACAGGGAATTACATCATAAAAAGGAACCCTACAGACTCTCATGACTGTGGTTCAAGGTCAGTAAGTCTCTTAAAATATCTGATAGTTTGACTGTTTTATGGCAAGGCAAGTTTAATTCAGGTTTATGTAATTTAGTGTGACCCCAAAAACTTTGATAAACCTTGATTTAAAAAAAAAACAGATATAAGACGTACACTCACATATATATTACGTTTGCTTCAATTGTTATTGAAAATTGTATAAAATATTTTTTTTCAAAACCACATTAAAACAACATAAATGCGACTAGCATATTTCTAAGATCTTGTCACATGATTTAGATTTTCGATTTTTAAAAGGATTTTTTATTTATTTATCATGGACACTATTGTTTGTCATTGCTCCAAAATCAACTTCAGAGTTTGAGATTCTTCAAAAAATTGTGCTTCAAGATGATTTTTAGTGGATGCAATTAAAAAAAACAAGTAGTTAGTTGTCAGCCGTGTTCAACAAGCACAACGTTTCTTTGTGTTGATGGACTGTTGTACCTCTCCATTATTAGTGAGTATTTTCGTGGCCAAGAGCAGCTTGCAGTGAGCTCAGAATGACGTTTCCTTAGAGATGAGAAAATGGACAGATGGAGGGTTTGGATGCTGTTGGCTCAATTAACGCACATTTCAGTCCCGCTGCAGCTCTCTGTTGCGGACAGCCAGTCCCAACCTTTTACGATTACGGGGTTCCAGCCAAACAAGGGCCAGCCTGAGAGATCACTGAGCTTAATGCAAAAAGAACTGCCATTTTTTGACAGCGCGTTATTCATACAGAATGGCGAAGGTGTTAAATGCTGCAGTGTGGGGTGACCCTCTGCTTGAGAAGGACGACGCTTCTATCTGACTGTGATTAGCACTTCCCTTTGGGATATAGACAAGTTCAGGCACACCCCTAGGTTGGATAAATGGTTTTCCATTCAAGTCTTGCTGTCAAGCGGCAGAAGGACCTCAGCCCTTGTCGTTAATTTGTTGTCGGTTGTTGATGCCGCGGGAAGATGGTGGAGCTCTGGGAATTACAGTATAACTGCTCCCTAATAACCACGCAGCAGGGAAATGATGCTCCTCGGCGTCCTGACCCCAGACCTCGGGAACACCACTGGGATCACCTTGCTATGATTAACACAGATCCTGAAATTCACAAAGGAGACTTGACTATCAGTGTATAGCTTCCTTCCTTTCATTCTTCCGTGTGCTCCTTACTTCTGTCAGCCCAAATCGATGGGTAAATCTCGATTGTCACTCTCTCAACTGGCTTCACAGGCTGCGGAGCTGGAGGTCACGGCCCCCATCGATCCATCAGCCTGGTTGCCGTCTGGCTCGCTGATGGATACAGTCCCCCCAGCTTGGACGAGGGCTTCTGAGAGACAGATTTGTCCCTAGCAAGCGACTTCCCCAACTTGTGTTTAGCTTTAGGCTTCCGCTGTCAGCTCATATCTTAGTTCTTCCATGCTTTTTTTCTACTAAACACTCATTTTTAATCAGCTAAACACAATTTTGTTCTCGCAAACAATTGCTGTCGGCGTGCCAAAGGTGTGTCGGCATCAGTATCATGTGGTATCATGTTCAAGCCATAGAGCGCATTGTTGTAGCATGTTGCTGCTCTGCCCAGAAGGGTTCAGGAGGAGTTCAGAAAGGTTGGACTAGATGTAGACATTGTGCGACTTCGTGGTTGGGTTTCATGTAGCATGTGACACTGAGCTGTAGTCTGTTACACTGGAGCTGATCTGGCTGTGTTTATTTCCCTGACATCCAACCCTCAGCTTAACCAATAACAGCTGACAGCTGCTGCATATCGAGCCCTGAGGAGTTCGGAAGGGTGAAAAGGTTTGATTTGAGATGAAATGTACTTAAAGGTAATGTAATGTGGAATGCTGTTAATGCGTTGCTCAGTGGATGGATAGGTCAATGGCATATATGAGTGTCCATGAAAAAGAATCTTTCAAAATCTAGTGCAAAAATGTTTTTAAAGAGATGATTAACTATGAATACCAAAATATTAAGTATTCCACACCACTTGACATTCTTTTTTTTATTTAAAGGTCAAATTACGTGTGTGTGTGTGTGTGTGTGTGTGTGTGTGTGTGTGTGTGTGTGTGGAACTACTTGAGTTTGATTTGGTGGGAAAAAATATTAAAAATGTTTCATATAAATAAGCTATTGTTTTCTTACAAATAACAAAAATGTGAAGTTTCATTTTCTTTTCAAGAATTTCATTATTTTAATGCCACAAATATCAATTAATACAAATAATTTTAATAAAAAATTAAAAACATACTTATAATAGAACAGGTATATTCAAGTCGTTCAATACCGTATAAATTCATAGGAAGAACACTGAGTGTTCAGGCCACAATACAACTCTTCCTCTTCATCTGTTCATCTCTTTTCTTTTGGGGGGAATGAGTGTAGACTAGGGATGGGAATTACTGCGTTGATCAATCATGAAAACGATTATCAATAAACAATGACTTCATTTTGAACAGTGCTTAAATTGCCCGTATTTTAGCATGCAACATCCAAGTTCACTTGTACATTTGTGTTCTTTTGTGCAGATATAATTTGTAATATTGTGTTTATGTTGTAAATATCTCATGTACACGTAGGATGCATTTAGTTAGGGCTATTTAAGCTTCTAGAAAAATTATTCATTTGACCCATTTCCATTTGTGTCATACAGACTATGATTTGGTTGTTTGAAATAATCATCATCCTTTTAAATATTACTTTTACAAAAACATTGATAGATTATTAATAAAATATTATTAGTATTATTTTTCCTCATCATGTTATCATCAATAGTATGCTTTAATTAGAATCATTTGAATAATCGTTTTACTAAGTTATCAATGCTCATCCCTAGTGTAGACTATGAATTGGGAACATGTTCCAGTCACCCCCACCTTCTCTGTCAGTGTCACTTTACTGTACCGCCTGCTCACAATGGCCAGAGAGTTTTACTTTTGAGGCAAGTAGAGGTGCTTGATAGTAGCTGTCTGCTAACAGGAAAGGTCTTAAAGACATAGTTTACCCAAAAATGAAAATTCTGTCATCACTTACATTGAAGAACGTGGTTAACCAAGCAGTTTCTGGTCCCCATTATCTTCCATAGTATAGTATAGTATGGAAATCAGTGGGGAGCAGAAACTGTTTGGTTACCCACGTTCTTCAAAATATCTTCTTTTGTGTTCAACAGAAGAAAGAAACTCGTACAACAACTTGAGTGTGAGTAAATGACGACAGAATTTTCATTTTTGAGTAAACTAACTATTTAACACATTTTTCCGGCACTCTTTTCCCCCTTTTGGTGGTTCTGGACGGGAACAATTGGCCCTGTAATCCTGCTGGTGTCGAACCAGGAACCACTAACATCAATGAGCAGGTGATGGAATAATATCCTCACCACATAACTGATGCAAAACAAAACTCTAACCTAGATCGCTCCTATTCAAATCAACAATACCGTCCTGGAATCAACCAGTTGCACCCTGTTGCATTGCAACGCTACTCCAGAATCATCTAAAACGCTGCTGCTGGGGTTTGTTTTTAATCTCAGGGGGTTTTCTTGTGCTACAGCTTTCCTCGTGCGTCTATGCTGGCTGCCAATATCTGGTAGAATTCAAGACGTTCTTCCTGGTTGAAACTATTGCCAGTTGCCTGGGTGGCTATACTGTAATTTCAGTCTTTCATAAATCCATCCACACCAGCCCAGCCACTTTAGGTTTCTAATCCCTCTTTCCCTCCACATGAAGAGATCCTCCTTGAGCAGAGCCAAAACCACCATACTTGGTTCTCACTGGTGGAACAAACTCTGGATAAAAGGAAAATTTATTCCACTGCTACATTCCAACAAATCCCGAAGACACATCTTCAGTATTTATTTACAACAGATCTCACACAGAGTACTTTGTACTTTGTTTGAAAAAAGTCTGCTCATTTCATGTACTGCTATGCATCTGAGCATATTGAATTTACTCATCATCAACTCATCTGTACTAATATTTCGTCCTGTCTATATAATTATTCAGAATAAATACTATAAATATAATAATGCAATTCATTCATATAATGACTTTAATACACCACCTCTATGATGATCTTTTAATATTTCTCCGAAAAAAAAAAATATATACATTTTAACATTTGATCTTTTTCCCAACAAAATTAGCAAAATGCTGAAATGCAGGAAAAAAGGAAAGGCATTTATATAATAGAAAGGACCCCTGAAGACCTTTATGACTGTGTCAAGGTCAGTACAGTATGTCTCATAAATTATCAGATAATTTGACATTTTTATAACAGGGCAAGGTTAAATTAGGTGGTAAAATGTAACGTGGTGTGACTGAATTATTAATTCATAATATGTTTAAAAAATATATATACTTTTTATTACTATTTACCTTAAAATTGAATATTTAAACGCTTTGAAGATGTGTGCACTCATATGTATTTGAGGTGTAAAATATAATTTGGAATATATTACTTGAGTCACTTTTAATCAATAAATTTCAGTCTTTCTTGAAAAAGGTTTAAAACGTTTTTCAAAACAACATGACGCATGAATACAAAGAGCACAGTTCTAAGGACTTGGCATGTGT
>NW_015548296.1:5134709-5165313 GCF_001515605.1 Sinocyclocheilus anshuiensis | reverse complement strand
TTTTCATGGAAACTCTTATATGCCATTGACCCATGTGTAAAATATCTTAGCCATTATTTTAGCCGTAATGTGATATTGCTTGTAATCATAGTAATTTGAAATTATTACGTTGTATTATGTTCCATTTTTGCTGTAAGGCATAGCTTAGCATGCAGCAGGCATTCTCATCCGATCCCAGGAATAGCCATTAACATGATTTGTGCACTTTACTGTAATCCAGTTTCGTAAGAAAGCATCTGCTAAGAACATAAATGTAAATGTAGACGTGTCATGTACAAGGTCATGAAAAATGCATTACCTCTGTCGGCTAAGCACTCGCCCTTTTCATCAGCGTTGGCCGCCTCAGTGTTCTGTAAGAAATATAAAATAGCCCTTGAAAGAGAGAGGCCCTATTTTCTCTGGCTCAGATAGAAGCATTAGGATGATTTTTTTAGATAGTTTACATATCCTTTCTATGCATTTTCCATTTTCTTTTTTTTCTGATGTGATAGACCTCTGATCTCGCTTCATTACTTTTCATGAAAAGGTTGTGCACTGTGATCTGACCGAAAACAGAAACCGAGGGGACTCCACGGGGATTCATTCTCACTCTGTCACCTTTCACAAAGAAAAACACAGCTAATGCATGACTACTACATGAAAGGGCAAGAAGAGGAGGACGAGTCTGGTGACAACAGACATATCTCCTAGCCAAGTCTGTCATCTCATCGCTGTAGAAGAGTGTTTGGAAAAGAAAACCTAAGCAGACCCTGCTGGGATGGTGGTGGGGGGTGCAGAGGAAGGGGATCCTGGGAAATGGGTGGTAGTCGTGGCTTGGGTTACTTGTGTTTTGGGCCTCTCCGCCCAGGGGCCTACACCGCACTGCCACCGTCTTCTACTCCTGTGGGCGTTTCAGACACACTGATCCAGTCGCCTCAATAGGCTCGGGTTTCCCGTTTCCCCGCTGGCCGATGCAGGCCGCAGATAACTTTGTCTCCGTGCTTGTATCTTTTATCTCACATCTGGGAGTCTTGCCTGGGAGCTGGATGGTGACTACAGTGCCTGCTTTGTCTCGGCCCTTGTCATTACAAGGCTCAGGTTGCGGGCGGAGCTGGCGGACCTCCACCTGAGCTCGGGAACTGTCCCATCGCGCGCACTCTCGAACATGCTCGGCCGTTGGGTTTTTGGGGGGCGTGGCCTACCTGGCGCAGGTTAAAGTAAGGGGGGAAAACACATGGGTCTTGATGACTCTGCAAGTTCTGATGGTTATCTTAGAAATTATCCCTCTGTAATTGCTATGAAAGAATGTTGCCTGAACGTTTGGGTGGATTTCACTCCACCTCCCAGCTCGCCGTGCCCGTGTGCCCATGCGGAATGCATCCGGGGTCTCCAGCCCATTAGCTTTCCTGTGTATGTGGATGTTTAAAAGCCCTCTGTTTAATTTACAGTTATAAAACTGGCAGCCATAAAAAGGTATTACAGGATAGCATACAACTTATAACTGTATATTTCATTAAGTGACAATGTTAATATACATATACATCAGAACTACCAAAACCTAACCTAAACCTAGAATAATGCAATAAACATTAGCTAAATAACAGAAAATGGAACAAAAAAAACAACCCAAGTTATATTACTGATAACAACAATTTGTAGAAACTAAATAATTTTATAAAATGTCATCTTAAGTTAATGTGAGGTGTCACGCAGGGACTTCTGGCAATGTACTTTTGCTTTTTTGTACATTTTATGCATTTTTACATGCAAAAAAAGTTTTTACTTGGAAAAAAAAAAAGTAAAATTACATATAATCTAGTGGTTTTTATTAGTTTTTCACCATATACAGTAGTGAATGCCGTATGACTATCTACTCTGCAGCTGAAGGAAAGTTTTGCCACAATGACGCTAACACGCTAATCACCAGCAGCTATCCTGAGCTGAGACGTCACAGGCAACAGAGAGAAAAGAAAAAGTAAGCCTTGCAAAATAGATATAATGTTAAGTCAGAATACACAATTAATTTGGAATGGAGAAAGATTTTTGGGGGGCCAGGGTTTCAGGTTGAAGTTTGCAAAATGGCAGAAGTTAGCAAAACTGCTAATTGCTTGCGGCATTCATAGAACAAATATGCTACGTTTCTTACTTTATAAGATGTTTTGCAATCATCTCTCTCATGCACGCACTTGCAAAAACACAATGTTTACACTCTCTCTTTGGACATTATTTACCTTAAAAGTACATGTAAGTAATTTAAAAGTACACATTAGTACCTAAAGTCAAAGGGTGCCGGCTCAGTGACAGTTTTTTGCCTTTTTTTCTGAGAGTTTTATCATATTTCCTGCTGGTTTGTATCACTCCCTTTTGTAAGAGAAAGAAGACATTTTGAAAGCCTTTAAGCAAAGAAGCCGCAGATTACACTCGATGACCTTTTCTCACTGAAAATAGTTAGCCACAGGTTCATTTTGGGATAGCGTGTCATGTTGAGGATCTTTTTAAAAAACCTCAAGAAAAGCACAGAGAACAGTGGTTAGTGCTTTTAGGGGGAAGAATCCAGCGCAAGATGTTTGACAGAGTGGGACGACGCTGAGGAAATGGCGGTACTCATGGCGAGAAAGAAAAGAATACATCAAGCCCTTTTAAAAGAGGCCGGACAAGATGAGAGCGGCCCGAGTGGATGAGAGTCCGTCACCCAATCCTTCTCCTGCGAACTGGGGCGGGCTTATAACGCTATTACACTGCACTTTGCTAATGGTGTTAAAAAAGACAAAGAGGGCAGGTCAGGGAGAGTGGGACGCGTGATACACTTAGCTTTAGAGTGCATGGCATTACCATCATTTTCTGTTTGATGCCCTCTGACAAACCCAGTCCCTTTTACGCCGAGAGGTAGAAACCCGAGAGCAGCTCTTTTGTGTGTTTGTTATGGGAGTGACAATTAGGCAGAGGACATTAGTGTGTGTGTGTGTGTATACAAGATGAGAAAGACGTTTACAGGCTTGTATGCGTGTGTTTAGTTTTACATGCATGTGTACACACGTCAGTGCGCACGAGCGTCTCGCTCCACTGTTGTTTGTTTGTTTGCGATGGCGTATTTTCTAAGTCAGGTGTTTACTCACCCCATGATGAGAAAAACAGCATGTTATCACACTGTGGAGAAAAGCACTCACAATCACACAGCGCTGATCCCAGCAGCCCCCTAGAGGACGTAACGCGCACAGAGAGTAGATTTCATTCCCTTTAATCGCAGTAATCTGGTACCATGCCATGAAATACACACTTCACACCACCTGAAAGTGATTACATATGACTGAGGTAAAAAGGGTTAACGTTGCACTCAGCCTCTCAATGGTTCAGATGTTTTATTTAGAATATATTTATACACTACTTTTTAAACATAGAAAGAAGTCTCTTATGCTCAACAGATTGGACAGTTATTTGATCATAAATACAGCAAAAACAATAATATTTGAAATACTATTACAATTTTAAAATGTAATTTATTCCTGTGATGACAGAGCTGAATTTTCAGCATTATTACGCCAGGATTTAGTGTTGCATGATCCTTCAGAAATCATGCTGATCATCCTTCTAAAATGCTGATTTGCTGCTCAAGAAACCTTTCTTATTATTAACAATGTTAAAAGCAGTTGCTGCATAATACTTCTGTGGAAAATGTGATTTTTTTTTTTTTTTTTTAAATATTTGATTTTTTGGAAACAAAAGCAAGTGTGTGATTAATCAGGAGAGCCAGTGCTGTCCATCAAAATTATGATTGCTCAAATAAGTAGGGAAAGTCAGATGCCAGGCAGGCTGATTAGACAGCTGAGAACCCCAGAGATGTTTGACTGGATCATGGCCCCACACGTTTTATTTTTATACACAGTCAAGTTAAAAGGGTGAACATGAGTTATATTTGTTTAAAAGGTCTCTGCTCATTGGATACTTTTACAATTAGTGATGATTTAGTATTTAATGCTATTTGACCTACATTTTGTCCTCAGTATTGACTTCAGGATGGAAGCATTCTTCAAAGTTTGCTTGAATTTAAGCTGCTGTTTAAATGATGTTAAACTTTATGCTTAAGTCTCTTGTGTTTAGCCTTGGGTGTGTAAGCTAAAGTGTAATAAATTAAAAAATACAATTATATATTATATTTTATTGTTATTTCATATCCTAAAATTATAAGTATACTGTATGTGTATAATTACTGTATACAGTAAAATATGTTTGTGTATATACATAACCTTTTATATAAGTAAATATTATCTCATAGGGATTGTGTTTGTAATAATAATAATTTTAAAAAGTTATGTTGAAGTGTGCAGGTATTGTTTTGTAGGAGTGTGTGCCTGAGAAATCCTTGTTAATCTCTCTCGTCTGCCATAACCACCCATAAAACCACTGCTGTTACTCTCTCTCTCTCTCTCTCTCTCTCTCTCTCACACACACACAGGCCTACAAATGTGTTAGCTACTTTTTCGTTTCCACAACCTTCCAGATAGATTATTTTATGGGATTTGGGAGGAAATAAATAGTTTCTTCACTCAGAGGAACAGGCGTCTGCAGGTACGAGAGAGAAGTTTCTTAGCTGAGCCATTAAATCCCAGAAGCCTCATTACACTCGCCGTCAGAGCTCATGGTGACGAAGAGATCCAAACGCGCATATTTAAAATAAATGCCAGACATCCTCAGCTTCTAATAACAGTATTTATCGTAAAGTTAGAGAAAAGATCATTTAAAAGGAAAAAAACGTAAATACAGTGGCGTCCAAGTGTCTCAGACCACACTAGGATTCAAAATCTGAATTAAACCTAAAAGTTTTAGGATTGAAAAATACATAAAGAAATGCTGTGTAATTAATTGTTTGTATTATAATTTTTTGTGAATGTATTTTTTAGATATTAGAAATATATTGTGAATGCGCTTGAATGCATTATTGACCAAAATTTGATTTTTATTGTATTATGTGTTGGTATCATCCAATATTTTTGTTATTGATTTGTAATTGTGCTTGCTAATTTACACTATTTTTTACATTTTGACTTAACATTCACATAATCTCTAAAAACACTGATAATTTAATAACAATTAACTGTAATATTTTGCAAATTTCTAAATAGAGATCTGTTTTTATACTGTACATTGTTGTGAATTATTCAGTTCAATTCAAGTTTATTTGTATAGTGCTTTTCCCGATATAAATCGTTGCAAAGCAACTTTACAGCAAATTTTCTACAATAGCAAGTTTCTACAATATATTTAGTAGTAGCTTATCAGTGGTGACTGTCAGTTAATGTACATAGCAGAAATGTACGGAAAAATCCATTAAAGACGTAATCAAACAGACGATTAACACTATTAACAGCAATTATTATATGATGCAATCAAACTTATAGCAAAATTAGGTAGTTCTGTATGTTGTTTCATGGTTGGCATCATCTGAGGTCCTCTGAGGGGTTGGCATCATCTCTTCTCAGGTGTTCTGGATCCAGACTGAAGCTTGTGTAAATCCTAGTTACCATGGGATGTATTATAAAAGTATAGATCTGTAATATAATTTATCAGTTGTTTGCCATGTAATAATTCAAAAGACTCAACAACTGTAAAAATAGTAAAACTAATCTGTATCAAACATTATAATTATAGTGGTCTCAGTTTTTTTTTTAACCCCACTGTATATAAATATGAATCATAAAACAGCATGTCTCTAATGATAAAACACTTAATCTATTTCAGAATAATATTGTGTCCTCATTCAGGAGCTGATGTCGGAGTCATGGCTTATTGTTCACGCTCCAACATGTGCACAGGTGACCTGGGTCTAAATCCATTTCAGGTCACTTCCCAACCCCAATTTTGATCATTTTCTGTTGCTTCTGTCCAGTTCTGGTTGATTACAGGCAAAAAGCCCAATATGAAAATTTGTGTTAAAAAGATTAATATGCATGCATACAAGGATGTAAACATGCAGAGTAGCTGTAGTGAAGCCGCCATGTGTGTGTTAACATCCTCCATTAGCAGCCAATTAGAGCCGCGGTACAATGACAGACAGCATCCCAGCGCAGATGCTCTCTGAGCACACTTTTGAAGATAGAACACAGATTTGTTTGCTGTCCTTTCATTTGCTGGACTGCACTGGTCACTTATATTTTCTCCCACCATCTTTCAATGACTGAAAGGTCTTACAAAGCAGGCCGAGGCATAAAAATGTAATTAAACAAGGGGGCGTAGTGTCGCAGCGAGGACGGGTTACTTTTATCTAACAGCGGTCCAGAGTAAATGAGGACGCAGTGTGAAGAGAAGGTGGATGTGAACATGGACCTTCCAAGAGAACACACAGCACCTGGAAAATTACAGATACACAGACCTATTCACCTGAACGTATAACTGGACTTTTGTGTTAAAGAAGGAGCACAAAACAACTATTACTTTTCCTCTCACACAGGGCACATGTGTTTTGTCCCCTGGGTCTTATGTCCTATTCTTATTCTTTTTTGTTTGTTTTATTTTTCTCAACCAACCCCTCCTTGACAGCGTTTTTTAGCCCTGGCCGAATGTCAGCTGGGATAACGTTTGCATAAATGCTGTGATAGAAAAATTGCTCAAGCAGAGTTGGAATAACAGGAGAGATTGCCGGGAGATGTGGAGGGAGGAGGGGGCCATGGAGGTCTCGGCGTCTGCCTGACACAAAGAACAATAAACATGTTCCACATGGGGAGAACTGGTCCACAGACCAAGCCCAAGCTGAGCATGTGGAAATGGGTTCCAGACCCAGAGCCGTCGGCACAAAGGACCATTCTCACACACATGCACACAAACACACACATGCTAAACGCCTGCCCTCTCCCTCTGTTTCGTAAAAACACCGGCATGAAATGTGCCGCTAAACCCCTGACACCAGAACTAACCTGCCATCATAATCTCAAAACTCATGCGGGCCCAGCACATAGCCCTGCGGCATGCCCGAAGTGGTGATGCGTTTGAGGCAGAATTACCCCTGAAGTGTGTTGAGTCTTGTGCCAGGTTATTAGCGGGCTGTGTTTGCCCTAAACTATTATGGCCAGGTCATTGGTTAATTGCAGAATAAACGCACATATTTGCTTTGGCTGCAACTCAACTAAAGGTTCAGGACAGAAAAAAAATAACAAGAACTTCTAAATGAGGGCCAAACTCCACAAGACCTTCACAAACTCATCATTTCTGTTTGACCTGGCAGAGCTGGGCAAACTTTAGCATCTGCTCTGTGGCAAAATGCGGTGCAAAATATAATGAATCACTTGGCTTAGAGTGTGGGGCTTTCTAAAGAGGAATAAGATTGTCTCATTTCTCTCTCCTTCCAGACAGCTGGACTGTCCAATTGCACCGAGGTAAACCTCCACCCAACCCCAATTTCGGTGGTTGGTGTAACACAATCCATAAGATGTTTCATTTATAAAACACTCAAAACCACTTTTCCACTTCATTAGTCCAATTCTGAAATTCACAACATTGCATGAGAGAGACACATTAAATACTCTAATAGTCCAAATGACTTTGTTTGTACCAGCCAGAAGCCTCTACATGCCATGATAAATCATGGATTCTGTTTTACCTGAACGGCTTGGTTTTAACCGCTTCCATTGAAGATGCTTCCTGCTATGGGCCTGGAAAACAGACTCTTCTACATGCAAACATTTGCTAAAGGAAGTTCTGAAATCTGGATCTGAGGCTCTCTGTTGGCCAGACGCTGCTGTAAATCACGGCACTTCAAACCCCTTTTTTGACCGCACCGCCAGGAAAGTTCACCCCAAGAGTCACCCTCCTTCTAAACACGCCAAACGAGAGTGGTTTGGTCTGATTAATTGAAGTCCCGTGGGGATGATAGCAGCTGAAGACTGAACCAAAGACCCAGAAGAGCCCCAAAATCCATAAATAAATTTCTGCACACTTACATTCCTCCAGATGGGAAGAGAAAGAAACTTAGCACAGGTTTTGCACCAAAGGCACACATCACAATTAAATTTAATTAGGAATTTTAGAAGCAATCAAGGACATATTTAATGAAACAAATGAAACAAAGCTTTCAAGGACGTATTTAATGAAACAAAGTACATCAAGAGAAGTTTATAACATGGATATACAGGTGCATCTCAATAAATTAGAATGTCGTGGAAATTTTTTTTATTGGTCTTATGAAGTATTCTAATTTGTTGAGATAGTGAATTGGTGGGTTTTTGTTAAATGTGAGCCAAAATCATCACAATTAAAAGAACCAAAGACTTAAACTACTTCAGTCAGTGTGCATTGAACTTATTTAATACACGAGTTTCACAATTTGAGTTGAATTACTGAAATAAATGAACTTTTCTATGACATTCTAATTTATTGAGATGCACCTGTACTGCATGCTTCAGTGGTTCTTTGCTTCACCATAATTCCACAATTTTCCTACTACATCAGCTTCTTTATAGTGTTCTTGAGTTGGCTACTTGGTTCTTTAGAAGTTAAAAATATTGATTTTAACATTATAGGTTCTTACGATCTGTTTCTGGGTTGCTTTCAAATGAACTTGTGTTACAGGAGTTAATTTCTCTCAGAATTTTCTCCTAAAACAAAACAGAAGCAACTGGGACAATTGTAGACATAATATTGCATAGTATTACATGACAAATGTGATCCCAATTTGAAACATTTTTTAAATCTTTTATGTAAAGTGTGATATTGAGGGTCTTATTCTTAGGGTAGAGTTCTGAGAAGCAGAATACATTAGCAAAAGTCCCATTTTGTTCTCCATTCAACTTCATTGTTGTCCTAAAATGACTATATCTCCTGTGTGATTTTTCTTGCTTAGGAGAAAGGGTAAAAGAAAAGGTTTTTTGTAAACCTAAATAGGTTCTTTTTGGCATCAGGCTGTAAAAGCTTTTTGGGTTCTAACTGGATTGTAGACATGATGAAAATATCCCACTGTGAAAGGGAGGCTATACAGCTCATTTAGAGCTGATATGAGATCAGTTGTTGATGTAGCGGCGGAGGAAGAGTTCAGGAGGTCTGATCGGGCCTGTGCTCTGAGGACTCGAGGAGGAAGTAGACCAGTGACTACACTGTGATTGATGAAGCGAGCTCACCTAACTGCATGCATTAGCTCTCTCTAAACATTCTGGGCTCACTTATTGATATTTCCATTTGTCATCTCCCCCCCTCCGCCACCCGTACCCACCAGCCACCGGCTGTAAGGTCATTTTTTATACCGAGATACTTTTGAATCAAAGGGAATGACGTGTTGCCTCAGTGTGTCGGATCATTTGGCCGACTCCTCCGGATTTAATGACATCTGGGAGTGAAAGGGGGGACGGGGCATTGATATTGATTTGTTAAGGCGTAATGCACCGTATGAATCTGAAAGAGATATGCCTGACCCGCGGAATGTGTAGTAATGTTAATGCACTTTGAATTAAAGGACCGCTAACACATGTTTTTATGGCAGTGTGATTAAATTTAGAGCTCCGTAAACATCAGGAGGCTCCTATGGCGGAGTTCTGCTCCCATTACTCTTTGCTCGGCTCTTGATATCGTTTACTGGAAAGCCGTGATTAGAGGCAAAATGACACAAAAACGCATAACAAGAAAATAAGACAGAGTACACGCATCTCCGGAGAGAACGAAGCGTTTTACCCTGCCAGGGAGAGAAATATCGAAGTGCTCTTTGCTGAGGCGGTATGGGATGAACGTGGGGGGTTTTTTCAAGATGTTTTATTGCGTTCGTTGGATACAAGGCGAATTAAGACAGCATCGGTGATGTAGTCCAGGGCTGCGTTTCCCAAAAGCATCGTAAGCTTAAAGGAATAGTTTACCCAGAAATGAAAATTCTGTCATTAATTACTCACCCTCACGTCGTTCCAAACCCGTAAGACATCTTCGGAACACGAATTAAGATATTTTAGATTTTTTTATTTTTCTTTGGGCACAAAAAGTTATCTCGTAGCTTTGTAAAATTACGGTTGAACCCCTGATGTCACATGGATTATTTTACCGATGTCCTTGCTACGTTTCTGGACCTTGATCGTGGTAATTACATTGCTGTCTATGGGAGGGTCAGAGAGCTCTCAGAATTCATCAAAAATATCTTCATTTGTGTTCCGAAGATGAATGGAGGTCTTACGGGTTTGGAATAACATGAGGGTGAGTAATTAATGACAGAATTTTCATTTTTAGTTGAACTATCCTTTTAAGTACATAGACCCATTGAAACCAAGGAAGCTACCATCAGCTTTTGGGAAACGCAGCCCAGGTCGTCGATCATATAAGCATGGTGGTTTAAAGTGTATTGCTGATGGCCAAAGAAGAAAGTGACACAAAAAATTGGAGAGAGGGATAAAGTCATGCAGTTTGAAGGGGGTTGTTCTCTGGGCCTCGGTGATGAGGCGAGGAGATGTCTGGAGGAGCTTCAGCTTTAGCTTGTGCTGCTACAGCTGGTGTTTGGCCTGGCTTGGCCCTTTGACAGTAATTCCAGACCTAGATTAGCTGTCATCTGATGCCAAATCTCACTCCAAACCCCCCGCCTACTGCCCCCTCACCCCTGGCCCCGGCCCTGCCCTCTCTCCCCTCCAAGACCTCCAGAAAACAGAGTCGTGTGATGTTCTGATTCATGTAGACAACACTCACAGTCGGCAAAGTGAAGCAGCTTTTGAGTTTTCTTTGTTTATCATGTGATTTGATTTTTTGAGGGAGGATGTTTTATTGTTTGTCAAAGTCTTTGGTTTCATTCCAAAAACCTGCCTCCAGATCATAGACGTGGTCCAAATGCAAAAACATTTCTAAAAGGTAGGTAGTTTTATGCTGCCTGCTAAGAAAACTTCTTTTAAGCCAATTTCAAAAGCCAACACTTTTTTTGTGACGTAAGGGATGAGTTTAGTGGGAAAAATAAATGGTGGCTGAGAGAAATTAATGAAATGGATATAAAGCCTTACACTATGGACAGAAAAAAAGGTTTTAAAATAAAGGTTTTTAAGGTTTTAACTCAAGTTCACACACAAACGTGTGTGTGTGTGTGTGTGTGTGTGTGTGTGTGTTTTACTATGTGTCTACAATGCATCATGTTTCTTGTAAGGTGAAAACCACATGTATAATTAGCTAAGGCTAGGTCCTATCAAAATGAGACTGGTTCAAAAACCTTCCTTGTACAACATTTTGATCAAGTCAGCATCAGTATTATGAATTAATGGTATAATCTTTTATTATCTCTTAAAAATCATTTTAACAAAACTGCTTCACTGCTTACTGGTATTTGTCTGCAAAATCCAAGTAATGTGATGCAACTAACATACAGAAACAGCAGAAAAAACATAAAACAGGAAATTATATCAGAGTTGACCCTTGCATATGTGTGAGGATCAATTAGCCTCTTAAAATACAGATAATTTGACCTTTTTATGACAGTTCAAGGTTAATTCAGGTTGTAAAATGTCAAGTGTTGCGATTGCCCCAAAAATGTGTATATTTATGAAAAATACTTTTTATTTTTGACAGTTTTGGAAAACGATAGATGTAAGGGAAATATATTATTACATTTTCCTTTATGGTTACACTACATGACATGCTTTTTAATATATTGTTTCATTCTAGCATCGTCTGTATTTTTATAAAGCACGGGTTGCTGCCTATGTAGGAAATTTCAAATCTGTCATTTATGAGATTCCATTCCAGTATGAATGTAGGCAGGTTTTAGCACAGACCTTTTGTGTGTAGGCTTTTGTTGACCCCGTGTGTTTCTTTTGATTTTATCTCGTCTTTGTTTCACTTTGATATTCTCTTAAATTGGATGAAGCACCCTGGTATGGCTTCTCATAGCGTGAACACTTGATTTGAGTTTGCTGTCTTATGTTCTGTAGTGTCTGTAGTGAAGGGGGCTGCTTTGATGGTTTGGAAGATGGAGGATGGAGCAGGTGTGTCAACCACACTGGTGACAGACCATTAGAGTCTCTCGGCTGTCTGCTGAAACCTGTTATTTAATCTCTAGAGACATATGGCTGAATGCACAAATAAAATACATGACAGTCCATCTTTGGTTAATGCTATAACGATATGGTTTGGAGAACCGAACACAAAATGTAACTGAAACTTAAAATTACAGGTTGCACATCTTGAATTTACATTAAATAAATCTGTTATGCACAATGTTGTATATAGAGCAGGATATTGTTTGTAAATGGCTGGCTCATCTACAGTAGCCGTGTTTTACCAGAGTAAACAAAGAGTAACATAAGTCTCCTGAAGTTTCCCTGATTTGACATCGCAAGAATAACACTCAATTTTTGATTCCCTCTCGATTTTTGTGTTGTTATTTCCATGGTGTTTGTTTCTGAGGGACGATTTTCTTGATTTGATGAAGATTGAAGGAATGGGTCACCACCTAATAAAAAAGTGATTTATTTAAAATACATTTATTTTATAATTATAATGAAACTTTATTTGAAGTACTACTTGTGCATAATGCACATTTCTTAATATTAAGCCTAAAATGTGTTTTAACGTCACTGTTGATGAGGATTGTGTGATCTATGAATAATATCTGCCTTTAAATGCAAGATATTTAAAGTGTATCTAAAGTATACTTACAATAGTTCCAGCAGGGTATTTTTATTAAGCACATAAATATGTAAATGTATTTGTAGCATACTTTGTCTGAAATAAATGTATTTTAAATACATTTTAGTATATTTATTTTTCACTAGGGTTAAAAGGGATTGTTCACCCAAAAAATTAAACTCGTCATCACCATCTTGTGATTCCAAACCTGTATGACATACTTTCTTCAGTGGAACATAAAAGAAATTTTGCACAAATAAAATACATGACAGTCCATCTTTGGTTAATGCTATAACGATATGGTTTGGAGAACCGAACACAAAATGTAACTGAAAACAGTATTGTTATGCAAATCATTGTATGCAATACTCTTTTTGTGTCATACAGATTTGGAATGAGATAAGGGTCAGTGACAGAATTGTAATTTTTGAGTAAACTACCACTTCGATTGAAAGATTTTGATGTTCGGCATGCATGACACTGTTCTCTTTCTACCTACTACTTGGACCAGCATACAGTTATATTTTCACGGAAAATATCAAATCCACTGTGCATTACCAAGAACTAGCCAGTCTTTTTTTGACTGAAACTATTGTTCATGTGTCCACGTTAACACATTTCTGCACAGTAGGAAGCTTTTTCTCTATAAAACGGTTGTTTATGTTGCATTTTGGTGCGGCGTGCCAGGTGGACCACTCTTTTCCAGTGCTGGCCACTTCAAACATATAGAAATGGTTTAAAAATCAATTATACTGTCATTTAAATGTCTGCCACGCTCTATTGCATTCGTTGAAGTCATGTTTGGTGCAGTTGGAGGTGAAGACATTTATTATAGTGATTTGAATGTCTAGGACTTTAATCAGAGGAGTCGAAGCAGAAAGTCCAGTTCTAGTGAAGTCACTTGGGAGCAGAGTTTGGCAGTGTCCTGGTGTCTCCGCCTGATGAAAATGTCAATTTGTTGAATGGCATGTGCACTATTAGCCATGCACTTTGCCGCTCTGAGTGAGATCGGTGCAAAACCAGTTACCAAGGCCATCATGCGTAGCTGTCCAAATTATGCTGATTGGTCAAATCATATTTAACAGAAGGATCCGGATGGGGGTAATTGCATTCACAGCTTCTGGGGTGCCAGCCATTACCATTATTCAGATAACAACAGCTAAAAGCCATTAACCTGGAGGGGGAGTTTTTGGCTCGGGATGGTGCCCGGACGACAGGCCTGACACCTCGTCCTCCGGAGGCGGCCCGCCCACCGCCTCAAGGTCAGACCTTCGCCCGGCCGGATGAATCGAGTGGGGTTCTGCTTTATCCTGTTCTTTCGCTCTCACTTGCATGACAGGGGGGAATTTGCTGGGGTGCATCTGTCCCTGTTTCACTAATGGTCTTGTGAAAGATGTCCTTTGGCCTGATAAAAAGGGCTCCCGCTGGGCACAGGCAAAAGGAAAAGGCTCAGGGCAGCACGCAGGATGCATTAATGAGGCAATTTCTCCTCTTTTTTGTTTTTTTCCCCCTCTTTTTTATTCTCACTTATGCTTTTTTCTGTATGTGTGTGTGTGTGTGTTTATTCCAACTTTCAGAAGAGAGAAGGGACTTTGAGAGCAAAGTTTTCGTGTGATAAAAGAATTAAGCTTTTTATCCTAAACGAATGCAGCTCATTAAGTAGAACAGCATGATTTTTACCGCTCGCCATGCTTGCCGTGTCCCGGGTTGCCTTAGAACTGGCCCTGTGCCCTCAGAGCTCGGCAGTTCAGAGGTTTGGGGCTCGGGGGGACCCAACCTGTAGCTCCACTCATGACTATAAACCTCCCATTGTGTGTCGGGACACCTGATCCTGAAAGCATAGTCACACAAATTGCTCTTTTGAAAGCTAAAAGCACATTTGTCCTAATAATCGCTGAAGAGTCGTTTCTAATGGTTCGTGGCCATCTGTTGTATCTAACAGCCAAAGATTTAGAGGCCAGAAATACAGAGCAGGCTTTAAGGTTAAGTATGAAAATCTGAGGGCTTTCTGTGCTTAAAAGAGAAGTATTACCTTTTACTACTTTAAAAAAAGGTGCTAGCTTATCAACACCTCATGGTCTTAAAGAGTTAGCTCACTTAAAAATAAAAATGTTACTCTAAACCCAACTCGGTATCATGAGGAAACATCTTTATTTTAAGTTTTGAATTTGTACAATTTGAGTCATACAAAAGCATATGATTTTTAGAAGAAAAAAAAAAACGAAGCATGAAGGTCCGACCCCTAGTAAAAAAGTAATATATTTAAAATACATTTATTTCAAGTACAGTTCAAATCTATTAACATTTTTACTAACATATCGCTCGAGACTTGCTGATAGAAAAATGATAATTAAACTTTAATTGGAGTACTACTTGTGCACAATGCACATTTCTTAAAATGTGTTTTAATGTCACTATTTATGAGGATTGTATAAACTTTGAATAATATCGATCTTTGCAAGATATCAAATGCAAGATATTTAAAGTGTATCTAAAGTATACTTGCAATAGTTCCACTTTAGCACAATCAAATATACTTCAATATATCTTTAGTTGGACTTCAGCACTACTTCAGCACAATTAAAGTGCATTAAGTACAAAATTAGTTTTTCCAGTTTAGCACTTTAAGTATACCAGTTTAGTATACTAAAAGTACAGCTGTATGGTATTTGCTGGGTAAATGTATTTGTGGGATACTTAGCATGAAATAAATGTATTTTAAATACATTTTAACATATTTATTTTTCACTAGGGACCCTTACCCCACTTCTAAACCTTTGGTTGGGCATAGGCAGATTATACGAAAAGGTATGAATGAGATACAAATTTGTTTTGTTTGCCAAAATGGAAAATAGTTCAGAATTGCCATGATAGTGTGTTATCCAAACCTTTTTGACTATCTTTCTTCAGTGGAACAAGACATAAAACCAGAAAGTTATGGCAGAAAAATGTTCGTTCTGCTCTTACATACAGTTCATGCATACAGTTAAGGTGAATGGAGAACGGACACTGTCAAGCTCCGAAAGAGACAACAAAAATCACCATAAAGGATAACTCTCATTCACATTCAAATATGGAACATCAAGAATCATCAAACTAGGTTTGAAATTGCCATAGGCTCTTGCAACCGATCACATCAATGCAAGTTTGAATGTGCTGAAAGGGAAAATGAGATTTGATAGCTGTGACAGAAGTGTTTGTCTTTTCCTTTACACAAAGCTATCGTGTGGCTTTAGGACACTTTGAATATAGCGCATAAGTCCTATGTATCTTACTTTTATGGTATTTTTGGTTATTTTTAAAGCTTGATATTGTAGCTTCAGTAACACTTTCATTGAATGGAAAGAGCAGCTAACTGAAGAAGATGAAAAGAGTTTGGGTGAGAGAACAGGGACAGATTTTCATTTTTGAGTATACTATTCCTTTCATTTTAGTGTGATTTGTAAATGTGCTGCTAGTCTGACCCAAAGCAGGCACAGGGTGTCTCGAGTGGGTATCGCTTCAAATATCATGGCTGTCCAGGAAATTGAGGTGGTGGGCGTCACAGAAATGTCGCCAAACCAGCGGGGCGTCCCAAACCTTCCTTCCATCCATGGGACGTTGTCACCCCAGTTGCGAGGGGAAAACGGAGGCACAGAAGAGGGTCAGTCAAAGAAAAAAGAAAGGAAAGAAAGAAGCCAGGGTTCAAAGTTTGCACTCGAGGCCGGGTGTTTCTTATGCCTGTCCTGAGCTGTTTTTAATGCAGTCCGCCCTGTCGCTTGGTGCGAGACCCGCTATTGTGCACCTTTTGTTCCAGACAGCGGCCTGGGCTGAGAAGTACTTAGTCTGGCTATTCATCAGACGAGGCCGGCTCCTCCTCCAGAGAAGTGTTTGGCTACTATCAATATTGTTGCTGTCATGGCCCCTGGGGTTATGAGGCAAAGGGCTCTGCCACGGGGTTACTGGGGGGGGTGACCGAGGCTTAGTTTGGTTATCCCACAACAATAGAGGTTGTCCATCACCTTTGGGTTGACCCCGCCTCGACCCACCGGAGAGGGTGACTGAGTGAATGGCAACTGTGACATTCTCACAGGCCTGTGTGCTTGAATACAGCAAATGGGAATTTTAGAGACTCCCAACACACACACACACACACACACACTCAGTACACCAGATCCCGGTAGCCCTCTGTTCATACACACATCTCAAAAATCTAAAATCTTCTTCATACTTACTTTCATCATAGCATAAGTTCATTTTTGTGTGTTCATTCAGTTTGCTTATTTCACCTAAAAATGGTGAAATGTGTCATTTTTTTAAATGTTAAAATCTTCTTTTAGTTCTGTTGAATACACAGAGTGAGCCAAAGTAAACAATTTGTTGGTTGATTTTCCTGAGAAGTGTAAACACTGTGTCTCTGAGGCACTTTCAAAACATTTCTCTGTTTGCTTGAGAATTCCAACCAGCCCGGCATAGCAACACTGATGAATGATGAATAGAATTTGATTTGAAAAATTTAAAAAATAAAAACAGCAACATTGTGAAATATCATCACAATTTGAGATAACTGAATCAAATCATAATATGCTGATTTGGTGCTCAAGAAATATTTCTTATTATCAATGTTGAAAACAGTTGTGCTGCTTCGTATTTTAATGGAAACCATGATCCTTTTTGTTTTAGGATTCTTTTATCAGTAGAAAGTTTAGAAGAACAGCAGTCAAATAGAAACATTTTGAAATATTATAAATGTCTTATTTTGATCAGTTGAATGCATTTTGGCTCAACCAATTTCGGGGCTGGGGCAGAGCTAGTTGTTTTTTCTGACCAATGAAAGATGTGGTAGGAATCTTTGAGAAACCTGTTTTTCCATTCAGTTTGGTAGACACTCATCAGCTTTGATGTGTTTTCACACACAATTTTACATACGTTTTATATAATATTTTAGAACATTTAAGTAGATTTCAGTCTTTCAGTAGATTTTTATGACTGAATGAAACTGTATAATTACCATATTAATGTACAGTATTTCAAAATACTTAAAGGTGCAGTAGGACATCTTGGAAAATGCTAACTTTAGCCTGATAGCACTGAAAGCGAACGTCCCACCCTCCCTGCAATCACCGTCCAAAGCCACGCCCCCTGAACGCATGAACGCACACAGACCAGACGACCAGAGACAACATTACTACAATACATCATGTGTCATTCACCCGTGAGAAAACTTTATAGTACAGTTAGTAACAGTACTACAATACCAGGAAGGAAGATCAGGTTGTTGATGTTTGCCTGCCATTCTCACTCTGTCTGCATAGCATACTGTACGTGAACGCGCTGATGACGTATCCTGTCTGCGCGAACCGGGTGTGCAGAGGTATGCAAATACATATGTTGACAGGCAGGTAGGAAAGTCAATCAAAATCATTTTAATTGGATGAACATTTCTTGGTCCTATACCTTCCACAGAATATATAAATACATAAAAATAAATTTAGACCACTTAACTTATTGATTGCTATATTGTGATGAGACTTTCAACCAGCATAACAAAAAAAAGTTTCTGAAGACAATCACCTATTGCCCCTTTAAATACTTAAAAGAAATCAATAGTAATACTGTCTTATATGTGAAAAAAATTGTAGTACAATGCTACTTTTTGGTACTTTTTTTGTTTAGTCTTTTTTTTTTTATAAAATGCAGTAGAAAGGATTTGTCTGAATAACAAAGTGATTTCTGTTGTCCACTAAACTATAATGTAAGCTTAGATTTTGAGTTTTTTTTAACGGCATGAGAACACCATGTGCCAATTTTACGTCCACACACTTAAGAACACCTGTTAGAGCAGAATTCACCCAAAAGAAGCTTTTTGTGCAGAACACATCAGCTCTCCATTAGCTGAGCCGCTGAGTGATTTGTGGTAATTGCTAAAGGAATTTTGATGTATCTGAAGAGCAGACAGAAAACTGTTTCATGGCAAAAATCGTGATTTGTTTTCCATTTGCGATCTTAAAAAATTAGACAAAAATCCATTTGTGTGCTTTTGAAGGAGATGAGGGGAAACGAGCGCCAGAATGAAGTTACACTTTCATTGGAGAACTGACTCAAAGTGCTTTCTCTCAACCATGTGTAGCGTGTGTGTGGATGAGAGAGAGAACGAGTGAGTGACTCACATGGCAGAGTAATGGAAATTTGTTCATTGCTCTCCAGGCAGGTGTTGTGTCTGGTTCAGAGAGTACAACAGCTCCTGGTTGCCATGGTGTCAGCAGACATGTTCTTACCAACGAGACTGAATCTCACGTGTGTTTACCATCAAAGCAACACATGGCCTTCGTCTTGACTTTTTCTATGTTGCAGTGCTATAAAGCACAACAGTACGGTTTCTGAAGTAAAAAGTAAAAATTTAACAGGAGGGCCTAACTGGGTCATGCTAACCTGAATAACCTATATATACACTGAAAGCTTGTGGTTGGTGAGATTATTAAAAACATTTTGAAAGTGTCTTATCCTCACCAAGGCTGCATTTATTTGATGAAAAATAAAACAAAAACAGCAACATTGCAAAATATTGTTACAGTTTAAAATAACTGTTTTCTATTTGAATATTTCTGATTTGGAAGAAATATTTCTTATTGTTATCAATGTAAAAAATAGTTAATATTTTTATGGAAACCATGATACATTTTTTCAAAAGAGCATTCACATTTTGTAACATAAAGTAATTTTTTTAAATAAAGTAATTTTTGATCAAATTAATGCATCTTTGGCTTGCTGAATAAAAGTGTTAATTTAAAAAAAAAATCTGACCCTAAACTTTTGTATATATGATTATTTCAGAATAAACTTAAAATATATTAATATATTAATACTTATAATCATGGACTGTAATTAGTTGCACTTTCTTTGATTCAATTACATCATTTGCAGTGTGTGATGAGTACTGTAGATAATTCTTTAAATAATTTAAGTAAACACATTTGATATTTTTTTTATTTTTTTTTGTCTGTTTTTAACACTGTGCTCAGAGCTCCTTACTGAAGTTGATTTTTAAAATCCCTATGGAGAAAATGAAGGGGAAAAAATACTTCCACAATCAAAGTGGTCAGTGTTGTGCGGTTGGGTTAGTTGGCCGCTCTGTGATTTAGGTCAGCCATTCAGATATTATACTTAAAAGCCATTTCTAAATATATCATGTCAAATCACATAGATTTATCGCTCTTTGAGGAATATTAACGGTAATTGTCATTTTCTCTGTCTCCACAGCCTCACCACACCCTAACCTCGGTGGGAAGCCGTGTTTGAAGCTAAAGGTGTACGTCAAGCCTACCAGTAAGTATATCCCGGTGTCTGCTCTCTGTCCATTTGTGTTATTTATGGTCATACTTGCAAATCAGTACCAGGAATCTCACATCCCAGTCCTCGTGTCCAGCTTGATTTAACCCCGCAGGTCAACCCTGGGAATTCTAGGGACACCTGTATTAACTCCAGTGATGGGTGAAATGCTTAGCTTTGTGTAATTTATCTTTAGGAACTTCGTTCCCATCGCTCTAGACCTCCACTGATGACTAAGACAGCTTGTTTTATGGGGCCGATCATTCATGATACCAGAAACGGTGGAGCGATAGTGTTGCCCCTCAGGGGCACTCGCTGTAGGAAGCTATTCATCTCACATAGGCCAGATAACAATCAAAAACGTTGACCTGCAACTAATCAAGCTAAGCAGGTCCGGACGCTAAGAGACCTGCTGGGGTTCCCAGAACTTCCCACACACGAGCCACCGACACCAGGATAGCCTGCAGTTAAACAAAGGCCTTGGTTTGTTTAACCCCTCATCACAGGTAGACGTGGCAGCTATGGGTAACACCGCTTAAATCTTTCTCCCTCATGACTGCGACGTGTCAGACATGTCCAGAAAATACGTTCACTAAGCCGGGCTTTAATATACAGCCTTTGCATGTATCTCATCTAGACCTGCTCAGCATCAAGAAGGACTTCAACCTGGAAAATGGTCAGAAGTAAAACATGGGTATGCTGCAAGAGGTGGACGTGAAAAGCTGTAGAGTGAATTTTTGAACAGCCTCATGGCATTTATCCTACACTTTAAGTGGAAATTGATATATTTTTTAAAAGGTTTGGTAGTGAAGTTTCCCAAGTACAGTTGAGAATTAAGAACTAGTTCTTATGCAATAGATACCGTATATTTTTGGGTCCATGGCTTGACATGTCCTGATATCATAAAGAAAAAATGGCTACACTTTATTTTGACTGTCCCCAAGAGACATTCTACTGACTATAAGTAACTTTGCAACTACATGTCAACTAACTCTGGCAGGAGTATGACTGTTAAGTTAGGATTAAGGTTAGTAGAATGATTTACATGTACTTGCAAAGTTATTTATAGTCAGTAGAATGTCTGTTGGGGACTGTCAAAATAAAGCGTTAGCAGATTTTAAGCAGACAGTCTACTTACTGCTCTAATGACTGGTAGATGGCATGTAGTTACAAAGTTACTTGTAGTCAGCAGAATGTCTAAACTGGGCTATCTCACTTAAAGGGATAGTTCACCTAAAAATGAAAACTTGTCATCATTTACTCACCCTCATTTCATTCCAAACTTGTATGAATTTCTTTCCTATGTTGAACAAAAGAAGATATTTTAAAGAATGCTGGTAATCAAACAGTTGATAGTCCCCATTGACTTCCTTAGTATTTCTTTCCCTACAATGGAATTCAATGGGGACTAACAACTGTTTGGCTCTTCAAAATTTTTCAGAACATCTTCTTTTCTGTTCTACATAAGAAAGAAACTTATACAGGTTGGGAATGACATGAGGGTGCGTAAATGATGACAACATTTTTGGGTAAACTATTCCTTTAAGTAGGTATTTTGCCATAATCTTTTATTACTATTGAGAAAAATATTCTAACCAGCATATAAGCATTTGAAAAACTTTTATCCACCAAAATTTGTCGACCAAGTGTTCTGCAACCCACATGCAAAATCAAACAGGAAATGATGTCATAGATTGGTCCCCTCCAGACCCTCATGACTGTGTCAATAAATTTCCAAAAACATAAAATAAATCGATCTTTTCATGACAAAGCAAAGTTAGTTCAGGTTGTATAATGTTGTTAGACTCACCAAAAACTTTATGATATTAATTAATGAATGATTTATAATACAGTATTTGCAAAATATAATTTTTACATCCAGAAATATATTTAAAAAGTTTCAATAAATAAAGAACAAACAAGCAAAATGTTACAACGTTTTATTTGGTTAAACCAATTTGACCAATTTTGTCATTTACTTGCCTTCATTTTGTTCTAAGCCTGTATCAACTTCTGCTGAACATAAAAGAAGATATTTTGAAGAATTTTGGGAATGCAAAAAATATATTTGTGGTAGTCAACCATTCGCTGCTCTTCAAGTTAACCCAACTATGACGACTTCCGCTGCTGAGCAACCCGGAAATGTGAAAAAGGTTCTATTGTATTTTTTCCATACTATGGAAGTCCATGGGCACCAGAAACTGTTTGATTAACCACATTTTTCAAAATGTCTTATTTTGTGTTCAACAGAAGAAAGAAACTCATACAGGTTTGTAATAACATGAGGGTAAGAAAATGATGGCAGAATTTTCATTTTGCGTGAACTATCCCTCTAAATCGAAACTTTTTCAAAACCATATGAAACCAACATAAATGCAAAGAATATATTTCTAAGAACTTGTCATGCGAAATCTAAAAATGTGCAGTTTGAGGTTCCATCATGTTTATGAAATCATTAAGGAAATTGAATCTGAATCGCAATTAGAATCATTAAATTCCCCACAATTCCCACCCCTATTTTGCAGAGTCATCATTTAGGGGTCGTGCAAGTTTGAAGGAGAAGCCTCAGCTCATATGACAGCCCATTAGTGTGATGTAATTGTTAGCAAACAGAAGTGTTCCAGAGAGCAGTTCAGACAATCACATGCAAATTGAAATAACGATTCACCTCTCACTCTATCATTTATCTGTTTACAAGAGCACTCGTGACTCCATCCAACTTCTCAGGGATGATGTAAACTGCCTTTCACAGCGATCAGATCTCACGAGAGTATGAGAGTCAAAAACTGACTGAAGTTTAGTTGATTGTTCAAATTCCAATTCACGGTTCTCAACTTTTGTCCACCGTCGGGCTTCAGAGGTGTAGACATTTGTTGCAAAGGCCCGAATATTGTTTCATTGGGGTGTGGGGCTTTGGGCTGTTTTCATGAAATATTTATATGTGCGTATCCAGGATGGAGAGTAGCAAAAAGAACAACAGATGCCTGTCAGAGAAAAGCTTTATCATCCGCCATGACCCCTCCATGTCTTTGTTTATTCTCCTTCTCTCTGACAGGGTGGAATCCTAGTCTTGTTGTGGACACAAGGGTTAATCTAAACCCCAGACCCCATTTTAATGTCTGTAGGGATCAAGGAAGGGAATTGTTGGACCTGAGACAAAAGCCCAATGAAAGGCAGGCTGGGAAAAAGTGCAAGGATGGGCCAGGGGCTAGAGGAGGCGGCAATGAGGGAGTAAAGAATGCAGAGCCTTTACACTGAAGCTCTGTCCCATTTTTCATAACGACAAGATGATGTCCAAATCTGAGTTAAAATATAGAGTATTAAAGGTATGATGAAGCAAGGATTCTTGTGGCAGATCTCTTACTAATAATAAAATATTAAAATCATTTGTAATGAACCATAATTGCAACATAGAAGCCTAATATGTTAAAAAATATTAAATATATTTTAAATCTAGACTATAAAACCGACCGAATCATATGATCTGCCCCTGCAATTCATATTTCCTATAATCAGTAAAAACCCCATAATCCTTTGCTGTTGTTTTCTAGATTTTCTAGATGATTTTCTAGTTTTCTACTGAAGTAATGTGGAGCAGACAGGAAGAGGCAAAGGTGCAACAGTAACAAAAAATATGGATCATGATTATTAATCTGCAATTGTTTCTTTTTCTTTCTTTGTCAGATGACTCTCTGTACGAGTCTCCAGAGCCGTTCCTGACAGATGACTCCAGCGGTGGTTGGGCATTAACGCCCAATCTGTGGCTCATGCTTCCGCTGCTTCTGCTCCTGTGTCCCTCATAGCATTATCACCCTCTGAGCATGACCACGCCCACCCAACCTGCCCCGCCCCACCCCATCATGCATCACAATGACATGCCACGCCCCTTCAGTTCTGGAGTCCAGCCAACAGACGTTGATATGGATTTTTACCCAGCCTGCAACCCTGCAGGACAGCCACTAACCAGCCCTCAATTATGCCCCGCCCAAATGCCCAAATTTGTGCATTCCTGCATCAGCGCTCTTGCTCCACTGACAAAAGACATGTGAATTGGCCAGCTTTTTTGAGAGCGCTCTACTTTTCTGCCAACATCCCACCATCATCCGCGTGTCAGGAGATAGATTCAACCGACTGCCATCTGAATCGCTCTGTTTGTCTGCGTTAACCACCTACCTGAGCCTTCACTGTCATCTGAGCTCAATTTTCACGTTTGTGAGAGCGTGTGCGAGTGTTGATGCTCGTGTGTGTTTGTGCTCGTTGGTGCGCGTATGCCGATGTTCGCATATGAACAAATGTACAGAGCAGTCACAGTCCCTTACAAAATTACTAGAAAAACTTGTTCCATTACTCATTGAGAGAAGAAGACAATTCTATCTGTGAATCTGCCAAAGACACTACTTAAACTTTTTTAAGGGAAAATACTGGCTTTGATAGGAGATTACATGCAACCATGGAACATTTCAGGCTTTTAGAGTCATGGGAGGGGAGTGACAGACAACAGTGTAGATTTTTCTATTATAATCTTTTTTTGTCATACAAAAAAGAAACAAAAAAAACAAGAATGTTGCATAGATTTTAAAAAAAAAAAACAGCTCAAAATTGCCTTTTTTCACTGGTGCTTAATCTGAAATGAGCTTGTCTGTCTTGAACTGCAAAAAGATAATTTTCTTAGTTATAATTTTTGACTCGTTTTCAGTAAAGATATTAAAACCTTTGCAAAACAAGATACATTTAATTGGAAAAGAATTGTGTAAGATATATTATTTCAAATAAAAGTCTAACATTGAGTGACATTTTATTTACCCTATTGGGAAATTATGGAGCCCCTGAAGTGATCTTTGTTAAAAAAAAAAAAATTTTTTTTAAAAAGACAAGAAAATGAATACCAGTTTGAAAATGAACAAAAAAAAGTCTTGTTTTGTCACACAATAGAACGCACTCGGTTACTTATGTAACCTCGCTTTTTCTCATTCACGTGTCAAGACAACAGAAAATGTTCATGTTTTTGTGCAGAAGTTTTCCACGTTCAAACGTGTTTACAAGATTTTTTTGTACATACAAAAAAAACCTTAAAACACTTAATTTGCATATAGATGTTGCCCATGCAAAAGTGTCTTGTGCACATTGCAAACAAAACAAAAAATGTTCTGGTTTGTTGTGAATTTTTTTGATTGTGTGTATGAAAAAGTTTTTTTGTATGCATGTCACTGAAAAAAAATAATGTAGGATTCACTTTGAAACAAATTTCACTCAGAAACTGTTAGAAGTCACAAAGTTACAAAGAAACGATAAGCACATTTTGAAGTAGAAAGAATGAAATAGTTTTTTTTTTTTTTCCATTTAATTTTTTTACAACTTTGAAACATTATTTTTTACAATGTAGATGCTTTTTGTAGCACTTTAGGGGCTCCATAGCAAATAATAATCTTTTTTTGTTTGCTTGTTTGTTTAAGCATAAATCTGACAAAATTTTGTGAGGTTTACATTTAAGAAAAAAATATTTATTTTTTTCCAAAATAATAATAATAATATTAATAATTCAAGAAATATAAATTGAAAAAAAAAATAGTGTGAGATTTATTATTTCAAATAATAATCTTACACTGAGTGACATTTGATTTACCCTTTTGGAAAATGATGGTCTTAATATTTTACGCAAACATACACAAGACAAAAATACAGATTAAGAGAATGTATTTCTGCAGTGTATACAGTGCCAAGTGGAAGAGGGGAAGTCTGTGTCGAGAAAGTGTTTGTTGTCAGGTCAGCTTTCTAACTTTGGTCCCAGCCTGTGTCGCTCTTTCTATCTGCCTCTCTCTCTCTCTCTCTCTCTCTCTCTCTCTCTCTCTGTTTCTCTCTCGCTGTCATTTTTGAATGTGGTCTGTTCTATGTGCCGCCCCGTCACGCATAGATCTCCCACACTTGCTCCCTTTATCCGTGCTGAGGAGGACCGCTGAACGAGAGGCCTCAGGACCCTGAGCGCCCGGTCACTGTGACATCGCTGTGACATTACAGGCTTTGGCGTAAAGACTGACAGACCGAGGCCTTGCACTGCAACTAGAAACGCTACATGAGACTCCATATGAGGGATTGAAAATCCACATAGCACTTCTGCTTTTGAGACAATTTCATGGAGAAAAAGAACAAAAAGGAGAAACTATAAAGATGTGGGAATATTTGTGCATTGGAATTGTTTTGTGACTGTAAAAATATATGTCATGAGGATTTCAAGGTAGGTCGGCATGGATCGTCTAAGAGAACGAGCAACGTTTTTTTAAATGTTTGTTGGAACTTTTATATTTTACATATTCCCGTGTTATTTTTAACTTTTCAAAAGAGCAGCAGAAATTATTCATATGTGATATGAAATTATAATGTAGACCCTTGAATTATTAGAGCAACGATGGTACCAGTTCTGCAGTTACATGAGTCTAGACGAGTCCGATGTTGCTGTTGTTGTTGTTGTTGTTTCCTGCTTGTATCACGATGCATTCTGGTACATGTAGTCCTGAAATGTTTTTTTTTTCTTTCTCCAAGTGTTACTATGAGATTATTTTTATTTGTTAATCATGTGGATAAAACATATTTTGAGTTCATATGAAATGTTTAAATGCTCTGGCAAAGGACAACTACAAGAAAAAAAGGAAAAAATTAAATAAAGCTTTTTGTTTAAATTACAGTCTTTTTTTAACGATCAGGAAATGTGCGTTTGTAGGCTTTAACTCTGTGTGGAATGAAATTCTTGATTTTTATTTTTATTTTTTCAGCAAGGATGCATTAAAATGATCAAAAGTGACAGTAAAGAAAATGTCCCTTTTCAAAATAAATGCTGTAGGAGTAATTTACACTTACAGATTGGAGTAAAAAGACTGAGAATTCAACTTTGCATCACAGGAATAAATTCAATTTTTTAAATATTACTAATATATATATTATTAATGTAGAAAATGGTTTATTTTAAATTGTAATATTTCACAATATTACTGTTTTTACTGTATTTTTGATCAAATAAATGCAGCCTTGGGTAACATAAGAAACTCCCTTAAAAATGTATTTAAAAAAAGAAAGAAAGAAAATCCCCAGCCTTTTGAATGGTATTAAATAAAAATTAAATGCTAAAATAAAAGAAAAATCATATGCATATGCAACAAACTGAGCATGTTCCAAAGCATGATACACTTCATTTTTTATTACTTTTCAGAACTGAACAATATATAAGTTTAAGGTAAGTGCCTTGTATGATGTTGTTGCAGTGCATTCTTGGAATAATATATGCAATACTGACTTAGAATATGGCTAAATCAAGGCAGTTATCAACCTTTTGGAACAGTTTTCATGTCGAGTGCATCTATGATGACTTGAATTGCTCCCTCTGCAGGCAGCTCACTAGGTTTGGAGAACTTTGAGGTATCTCAGAACCTCCAAGACTAATCTGTTTTAGCTTCTGATCAACTTTTTTTTTCTTTTTTTTTTTTAAACGATAGCCGTTTTTCATCAGGGTTACTCGTGTTTTGATGAAAGCAACGGATCTCGGACCAGGCCAAATGAGCTCCAGAGACGCCTTCAAAGATAAGGTAATGTATCAATCACACAGAGACCAGACAGCATGAAAGCTCTTCCTTTGGTTTTTATGTTTCTAACTTCTAAAAAAAACAAAAAGAAAGAAAGATTATCCACCAATTTAGCCGTGTCATTCAATAACTTAATCCCTGCTGGCCTTGTGACCCTCCAGGACTCTGAAAACTTCCTTTCACATTGACAACACATTTCCTATTTCTAAACGTCTCATTCTCTTGATCTATTTGTCAGACACCTTGCGTTCAAAGGCTCTACTATTTGGGAAGGGATGGCAGTAAATGCATCTGAACGGCTGTAGTTTGCAGTAATGTTTGTGAGAGGGTCAGAAAATAGAGGCTGATAGGACTGAGTGCTGAGCTTGGTCTCATGCAGCGATGGAAAGCACCGTGCCAGGGGAGTCTTACCGAGGAGAGATGAGGGTAATTGTGCACAGATTTGGACAATTTTCCCCCAATTTGGTATTATCTGTTTCCTACCAGACGGCTGAAACAGGAAATGATGGAAGATTCTAGAAAATACCCCTTTCCATGACACCAGGGCCTCCTGGAAATTACGCATCTTGAATATCGCCCGTAATGCATCGCATTATGAAATATGAAGTATTTATACATTAATAAATATGGTATATGAAGGGCTTATAATTCACCATATGGAAAACATTTTGTGTCAGTCAAATGTCAGTAACATCACATAAAACCATTTGACAGTTACGTTCGTATTATATGAAAAGAAAATCTCGTGGAACGTGTTTCGTTTATTTTGTTTATGTGGAAACCTAATTTTCACAGTCTTTCAAACAAACATTGTAAACTATAAGAAAAGGAATTCTTTTTCATTTCGCACCACAGGCACTGAAGTTCTTTTTTAATTATGGTTTATTTAATTCAATTATCTGCTTCATTTGCAAGGGGTCAAAGGTTAAACTGGTGTGAGACACCGTGAGATTGGTTTGAAACGGCATACTTCTCAGCATTGCATATGTATACACTATGCACAGTATGTGAATGTTCTCTATGCATGGAATATCTGGATGAGTTCACATTTGTACAAAAAAAGAGCAGTAAACAACTAGAGAGCACTCTGTGGAATATTGTATCCCACGTTGCAATGCACTCCACATGACCTTAGGTTTATGACAAGTTTATCTTTTTTGTTTTATCAGAGTGCAAAGATTAAAAAAAAAAAAAAAATGATGGTTTTTATTTACAGGATCAGCAACTGGACAGCACTCAGAATTAAAAACGCCTACATGAGTTCATTAGTATTCATAGGATTTTATACATAAAGCATGGCTCTTGCACATGAATTTTTTCATGTTTGGATAAATACACAAATGTACAATCTTATGTTATATTTTATTTTTACATATGAATAACTTCAGTGATGAACGTTTAAAATCCTTCAATTCATATAATCTATTTAAGTGTATTTGAGGAGATAAATGTTAAATAGCATCACATTTATTTAGCACAGTTTACCATGTATACACTGTAAAAAATATTTTTTGAAGTTGTAAACAAAACAAGATCATTAGTGTTTTACTAGAAAATACTTTACATTTTTTCTACTTCAAAATTTCAACTTTAACTCAGTGTATTCTGTATCTTTATAATTGTTTGTGAAATTTACTTGCAAATTATTTATTTTTTAACTGTACCATTTATTTTACATTTTTAACTAATAATTTAATTTATTTTGATATTACAGCAGTTCCAATATGTGTTGTGTGATTTCTATATTACACTGTAAAATCAGTGGTTTCATTTATATTTCAA
Source organism: Sinocyclocheilus anshuiensis (assembly GCF_001515605.1). Lineage (NCBI taxonomy): Eukaryota > Metazoa > Chordata > Actinopteri > Cypriniformes > Cyprinidae > Sinocyclocheilus > Sinocyclocheilus anshuiensis. Next base: position 5,136,109 of record NW_015548296.1, on the reverse strand, counting down.
ACATGTTAAGCTTTAAAGCTGCACTATAGTGTTTTTTTTTTTTTTTTTTTACTAAAAATGAACAAAGATCATTTATTGCACAAGTACATAAAAAACTTTTCCAAACTACTTGTTCCAATGCACAATAATGATTTATAATTCAAGCTGTCAGGTCAGATTTTGTGGGAAATGTCAGTTTGACATCATTCATCTTTGCATGGTTACATCACATCCTCAAGGATAATACGGTTTGGCTATTGCAGCGCATGTGTGCTGTGGTGGGAGATGCATTAATAGTTCTGAAAACCTATAGTCATAACTAATGAGCAACATTATTAACAATGGATCGTTCAATAAGGCAACCATCTGAGTAATCATCCGAAACCTTGCCTAACTTCTGTAACCCAATTTCAAATGAGTCAAAAGATCTGCTCAAAATACATATATTCGTATTTTCATTAAGTATATTTGACATTGTTTTGATATTTGTTGTGATAAAATGATCAGCTGTAACCACAGGAAGACCGGTGCCATCAAACCATCATATTTATCCATGCTGAAGAGCTGAGCTAAAGGTCAAATCACATGATTACCAAAAAAACGTTCCTCTATGAGTAGGCCAAATCTTCCTTTAATAATTTAATTCATCCACACAAAGTGTGCAAATGATTTAATGAATAAATTTGCCAGTAACTCTTTTTTGGGCCAACTTTTCTCTATCATTAAATGATAAGCAAGACATCGCTATGAGATTGTGTGTGAGTACTGAACTCAGTCAACCGCGACAGTACACCGCTAAGGCAAGTACATAAAAAAGACTTTAGGTTTCTGAAGCTTGCAGTACGCTGATATTGTTGGTATCAATCCAAATGTAAAACAAAATGCATGGATGAGGAGAGGCACTTTAGTTTCGTAACTATAATAACTTACCGGAAAACTGACAGAACTGATTTATCTGTATTTTTGAAAAGGTCCTGTTCACAAATAATATCAGTAAGGACATTGTTGCTTTTTTTTAAGTCAAGTTACTTTTAAATGATATTGTTACTTTTTATGGATTGTTTAGTTACGTTTATGTTACATTGTCACTATTTATGGAAAGTTCATTTAGCTTTCCGTTTCACCTACTATTAAAAAAAATTGTCAAAGTATCCAAGTGCACACAGCGACAGAACGAGGAATCAGCATTACAAACAGCAGCCCTTTGCTATCATTTTCCAAACCACCCGCTAACTCATGTGTGACAGACAGAAAAGTGAGGAGTCTCCAGAAAACAATAAACGAAAGCACTCTTTGCTAATTAGCATATTGAGTGCCGTATCTCTTCAGCGAGATGAACTGATTGGTATTCTGGTATTCATCTCCGGTAAATTTGCTGTGAACGGTGACTGTGTTCCTGTCGCGTTCCCGTGTGCCGCCAC
>NW_015548296.1:5122906-5134422 GCF_001515605.1 Sinocyclocheilus anshuiensis | reverse complement strand
CATTAGAGTGTTTTACTAGAAAATACTTTACATTTTTTCTACTTCAAAATTTCAACTTTAACTCAGTGTATTCTGTATCTTTATACTTGTTTGTGAAATTTACTTGCAAATTATTTATTTTTTCACTGTACCATTTATTTTACATTTTTAACTAATAATTTAATTTATTTTGATATTACAGCAGTTCCAATATGTGTTGTGTGATTTCTATATTACACTGTAAAATCAGTGGTTTCATTTATATTTCAAACATGTTAAGCTTTAAAGCTGCACTATAGTGTTTTTTTTTTTTTTTTTTACTAAAAATGAACAAAGATCATTTATTGCACAAGTACATAAAAAACTTTTCCAAACTACTTGTTCCAATGCACAATAATGATTTATAATTCAAGCTGTCAGGTCAGATTTTGTGGGAAATGTCAGTTTGACATCATTCATCTTTGCATGGTTACATCACATCCTCAAGGATAATACGGTTTGGCTATTGCAGCGCATGTGTGCTGTGGTGGGAGATGCATTAATAGTTCTGAAAACCTATAGTCATAACTAATGAGCAACATTATTAACAATGGATCGTTCAATAAGGCAACCATCTGAGTAATCATCCGAAACCTTGCCTAACTTCTGTAACCCAATTTCAAATGAGTCAAAAGATCTGCTCAAAATACATATATTCGTATTTTCATTAAGTATATTTGACATTGTTTTGATATTTGTTGTGATAAAATGATCAGCTGTAACCACAGGAAGACCGGTGCCATCAAACCATCATATTTATCCATGCTGAAGAGCTGAGCTAAAGGTCAAATCACATGATTACCAAAAAAACGTTCCTCTATGAGTAGGCCAAATCTTCCTTTAATAATTTAATTCATCCACACAAAGTGTGCAAATGATTTAATGAATAAATTTGCCAGTAACTCTTTTTTGGGCCAACTTTTCTCTATCATTAAATGATAAGCAAGACATCGCTATGAGATTGTGTGTGAGTACTGAACTCAGTCAACCGCGACAGTACACCGCTAAGGCAAGTACATAAAAAAGACTTTAGGTTTCTGAAGCTTGCAGTACGCTGATATTGTTGGTATCAATCCAAATGTAAAACAAAATGCATGGATGAGGAGAGGCACTTTAGTTTCGTAACTATAATAACTTACCGGAAAACTGACAGAACTGATTTATCTGTATTTTTGAAAAGGTCCTGTTCACAAATAATATCAGTAAGGACATTGTTGCTTTTTTTTAAGTCAAGTTACTTTTAAATGATATTGTTACTTTTTATGGATTGTTTAGTTACGTTTATGTTACATTGTCACTATTTATGGAAAGTTCATTTAGCTTTCCGTTTCACCTACTATTAAAAAAAATTGTCAAAGTATCCAAGTGCACACAGCGACAGAACGAGGAATCAGCATTACAAACAGCAGCCCTTTGCTATCATTTTCCAAACCACCCGCTAACTCATGTGTGACAGACAGAAAAGTGAGGAGTCTCCAGAAAACAATAAACGAAAGCACTCTTTGCTAATTAGCATATTGAGTGCCGTATCTCTTCAGCGAGATGAACTGATTGGTATTCTGGTATTCATCTCTGGTAAATTTGCTGTGAACGGTGACTGTGTTCCTGTCGCGTTCCCGTGTGCCGCCACTCCACTGTCCTCTTGTGCGATAACAAAGCTCAGCTTGACCTTTTAGCAATCAAAAGCCCAACAGTCGATGTCCTATCAAACTCTCAGTGTGAGATGCCCATGCCTGGTTCAGGATAGAGCTGGTAGATTGCACCCTAGGTACCCCCTAACAAGATAAAGAAGGGGCAACTAAGATGTCTTACTCTTAACAAATCAAGCCCAGCGATCTCATGGCCGACACAGTTATCCTGCTGCGTGTCACCCAGCATGGACCTAACGCACAAATAACACGAGAAACAAAACTAGTTAAAGTCCCTTCTGCGGGATCTGTATGACCATAAAACAACTCCAGCAGAGACTGCAGGACGTCAAAAGAACACTTCATCCAGATTCAGAAATCCTGGAGGATTCCTAATCTGAAAAAAAAAAAAATGTCTGCATCCCATTTGTTCTTTTCTCTTATTTGAGTGGATCCGATTTTCTTGATTCAAGAACGTCTTAAATAAACAGGAGAGCACCATTTGACGAATATCATTTCATTAAAGCAATTTAGCTTGGTTGGACAACGTTACTTTTTTTCAACGTAATATGTTACTACTGTATGTGCTACTCATTATAAAACGTAACTAATTATGTTACATACTTTTTATGAAATGTTAAGATACTTTTGTGCTACATTGTTAGGCTACTTTTTTATAGAACGAGTTACTTTTATATCAAATTGGCCCCTTTTACACATTTAGTTTTAGAATTTACTGGTAATGCTACAACTTTACAAACCAGAAGAATTGACAGAACTTGTTTACCAGTATTTTTGAAAAGGTCCAGTTCACACATAAACGGTATTTTACCAAAATTTCATTTATGAAACTTTTTAAAATAGAACATTAGGTTACTTTGTGTTACATTGTTTTGTTTTGTTTTTGTGTTGTTACTTTTTTGTTACATTACTTTTATTCATATACAAAGAGGCAAAACTTATGCAGCTTTAAATTAGGTTTCTGTTACATCATTGCATTTTTAATTGATAAAAGCCTACATGGTTACTTTTTACTGATAGTTCAAATACTTTTGCATTACATGATTAATATTTTTGAAACTTAAGTTACTTTCGTTTTGCATCGTTACTTTTTATGAAAAGGTAATTTAATTTTGTTACATTACTTTTATCCTTCATTGAAAGTCAATTTACTTCAGAATTATTTTGTTATTTTTTTATGGAACGTTAAATTACGTTAATGCAGGGCTACCTCAGGGTTAGAGAGATTCATTGGATAGATTAATTGTCACTCACCTGTAGTCAAACCAATTAATGTCACCGTTTCCAAGTGGGTCCCACCCTCTGAATGTATGAAGTGACAGGGTACGATGAAGAAAACGCCAAAAATGCAACTTTTCTGCAGCTGACAAACGTTAAATTAGTGACTTAAGTTGGTGCCCAAACGAACGCAGCGTCTGTGGGGCTGCTAGATAAACAGACACGCAGAGAAAGTGCAGCTAGTGATGCAGGTATGTTAGTTATCATCATTTATTTTGGCGGGAAAAAGCAGGCCTTGTTGCCAATCAACGTCATTTTGGGATTGATCATTGCCGGAGTTCAAAATTAGTGCGTACAATGACTTGGTTGGGAGCTGATTAGCATATCATTAAGAGTTTGCATTTAAAGTCAAAGATCAAACACTAGAGGATTTTTAAGGTTTCCACAAAAAGTACATTAACTACCTGTATATCTTTATTTTAACGCTTCGTTTTAGTTTTCAAATCATAAATACTGTTGTTATATTTATTGAACAATAGGCATAGCTACAATTTTATAAAATAATAATAATAATAATAAACTGTTTTTCTGCTCAGTAGACCAGTGTAATTTCCACTAGCAGATATATTCCATATTTAAGGTAGCCTATTTCACAACGCATAACTATATCTAAAGTAGGCTATATATTGGTTAGAGGAGGGGGAAATCCTGTCTATACCCAGCTACAGTAGGAAGAGTTCCTTGTGTCCAGGAAGGATTCATCTGTAATTATTTGTTGCCAATGTAATATTGTATTTTTATTTGTTTAATTTCACTGTGTAGAGTAGGTAAAGCTGTTATCCTAAATAATGGGTGGATGTGTTACTGTAAATAAATTACTGAACAAATTACTGCTAAGAAAAAAATCTTAGCTGCCTAAATTTTAGTCAGTGTGGCTTTATGAGTAATTTCTAATTACCGTAAATTGAAATAAATTGTCAGAAAAAGTTGAATCAAGTTAAGTTAACATTATAAAATAAAGGGAAAAAATGTCATGACTTGCTGTACTTTTTTAACAGCGTAGAAAACCAATCTAACCTATCTAATGACACTGAGTACGTTTACATGGACAACAATAATCCGATTTTAACACGATTAAGAATCTACCATGTAAACAGAGATTTTTGATTACCTTAATCCGACTAAAGTCATACTCGAAGTAACACAAATCGAATTAAGACGTGGAGTATTCCTATTTTAGTCGAATTATTGAAGTGCAGTGTAGAGACTTTTTTTTATTACTTTCGTATAACATGACTAATATTTTTGGAAACATAAGTTACTTTCGTTTTGCTTTGTAACTTTCTATGAAAAGGTAAATTACGTTTGGTTTTCTCACAGAGATCTTTTCCTCCAGAGTGGAAGTGGATATTATGAAGTAAATTTAACAAGTAAAGCTATTCATAAGTTGTTATTTAAAAACCCTTATTTGATTATGTAACGCGCATTACTTGTAATACATTGCCTCAACACTTTAATTTAGATGAAATAAGATCTGCTCTTCGATCTAAATTGGAAATGGATTTGTATTCCCTCCTCCATTACAGGAGCAAACCATCCCAGTTCTTGTTGCACTGCACTGTGGATTCATGCAATTGGAAAATAAACTACTTTCCATTTGCCTTCATAGTTTTTATTGTTCTGGTTTTCTCATGCTTTACAAGATATGCTTGAAAGAACATAAACTCCAAAACATTTCTACCGGCCTGTTTCTATCTCCTCTCCATCAGGGCTTAAGCCCCAGCAGTAAGCTGTTACATCGCATCCTGTTTGCCACATTAATTTCCTGCGCTTAACAATATTTTAGCATAATTAACAGGAGTGAGCCAATCTGCTGCTCATTGATTCCTCCTCTTTCTCTCAGAAACACACACTCAAAAGAGGGTGAAAGTCTGGCTTGCTTTATTAATGAGGACCATCTGTGCAGAGGCACAGTGAATGAGAGAAAGAGGGAGGGAAAAGATGAAAAGAAAGCGGAGAGGGGGAGAAGAGGAAAGGAGTGCTGAGAAGGAGCTGAGAGAGCTCAACAGAGGAGTTTGGGGTCTGAACTGAATCTGATAAAGATCCTGGGTGAGTCTAAAAACCGTAGGAAGACAAGGAGAACAGTTTTTCTTCCTTTAATGTAGGGCTGTGCAAAAAATCGAATGCGATTTTCATGCTGTACTTTTTTAACAGCGTAGAAAACCAATCTAACCTATCTAATGACACTGAGTACGTTTACATGGACAACAATAATCCGATTTTAACACGATTAAGAATCTACCATGTAAACAGAGATTTTTGATTACCTTAATCCGACTAAAGTCATACTCGAAGTAACACAAATCGAATTAAGACGTGGAGTATTCCTATTTTAGTCGAATTATTGAAGTGCAGTGTAGAGACTTTTTTTTATTACTTTCGTATAACATGACTAATATTTTTGGAAACATAAGTTACTTTCGTTTTGCTTTGTAACTTTCTATGAAAAGGTAAATTACGTTTGGTTTTCTCACAGAGATCTTTTCCTCCAGAGTGGAAGTGGATATTATGAAGTAAATTTAACAAGTAAAGCTATTCATAAGTTGTTATTTAAAAACCCTTATTTGATTATGTAACGCGCATTACTTGTAATACATTGCCTCAACACTTTAATTTAGATGAAATAAGATCTGCTCTTCGATCTAAATTGGAAATGGATTTGTATTCCCTCCTCCATTACAGGAGCAAACCATCCCAGTTCTTGTTGCACTGCACTGTGGATTCATGCAATTGGAAAATATTGCCTTGATAGTTTTTATTGTTCTTGTTTTCTCATGCTTTACAAGATATGCTTGAAAGAACATAAACTCCAAAACATTTCTACCGGCCTGTTTCTATCTCCTCTCCATCAGGGCTTAAGCCCCAGCAGTAAGCTGTTACATCGCATCCTGTTTGCCACATTAATTTCCTGCGCTTAACAATATTTTAGCATAATTAACAGGAGTGAGCCAATCTGCTGCTCATTGATTCCTCCTCTTTCTCTCAGAAACACACACTCAAAAGAGGGTGAAAGTCTGGCTTGCTTTATTAATGAGGACCATCTGTGCAGAGGCACAGTGAATGAGAGAAAGAGGGAGGGAAAAGATGAAAAGAAAGCGGAGAGGGGGAGAAGAGGAAAGGAGTGCTGAGAAGGAGCTGAGAGAGCTCAACAGAGGAGTTTGGGGTCTGAACTGAATCTGATAAAGATCCTGGGTGAGTCTAAAAACCGTAGGAAGACAAGGAGAACAGTTTTTCTTCCTTTAATGTAGGGCTGTGCAAAAAATCGAATGCGATTTTCATGCGCATCTCATCAGTAAAGCCGCTCCTGTGATTAGTAGGCCTAGTAAATCTCCAGCACGTGCTTTCAGATGGAGCGGCATTTACTACACAGAGCCGTAGTTCACTGACAAGCTACGCAAAATCGCGTTCAAAATCGGCAATGAATCGCCTGCGATTTTGTGTAGTGATCTACGGTTCTGTGTAATAAATGCCACTCCATCTGAAAGCACGTGCTGGAGATTTACTGCTAATCACCAGAAGCGGCTTTACTGATGAGATTCGCATGAAAATCACATTCGATTTTTTTGCCCGGCCCTACTTTAATGTCTTCCTTTAAACTCATCATGATAAATCAATAGTCCACCCAATTATTTACTCTCACATTTTTCACCCCAAATTTGAAGATTTTTACTAAAGATTATGAAGACAATCTAAATAGTAATAGTTAATAGTAGTTTTGATTTTATGCAGATTTTAAATGTTGGTCTTTTCCGCAGACAAAGCCTTCATCTGCCTTCAGAAGACTTGTTACACAGACCTCTTTAATGATATTTGTGCATTTATGACATTTATATTAAGCTATATATTAAGTTGTTGTATGTTGTTCTACTTTGTGTTCCACTGATAAAAATAACAGCATATGGGTTTAAAATCATAAGTAGCACCTGAGTAGTTAATGATAAAACTTTCGTTTTCATTGGGGAAACAAACACTTTAACACTTCAACAACTGTTCACGTATATTATAAGACAAAGATATTTTTTTGACACACACTGCAGTCTGTTCAGTTAGTACCAGTGTTCATAAACTGAGAAACTGAAAAAGAAACTGCTAAGCAGGTGTGACAGCTTTTTGTTAGCTTTTTTTTTATTTAAAGGCTTGAATGCAAACTTTAACTTTGGATCAAACAGATGGTTTAATTAACAACAGTCTGACACTGCATTGACGATGTGAATATGATAAATACACACATACATGGAATATTTCTTAGGTTTTAAAATTGTAAAAACAAAAACAAAATTAAGAATATATCATTTCTGCATTTCAAGGTCACTAATGAAACGCTGGAAAACTTGATCATCAGTTTTACACAAATTGGTGCAGTTCACACAGCTCAAGTGCTGGGCGGCATGCAAATACTAAGACATTTAGAATTCATTTACATTTTCCAATTATACTTTTCACTCAGTTTTTAAATACATAATATAAGACTTTTGGACCCCAGTGTATTTTATTATAATGCTCAACAGATCGTTTTGCTGTCAAATCGATTAATCACGATTAATCGCATCCAAAATAAGTTTGTGTTTACATAATGTATATGTGTGTGCTATTTATGTGTATATATAAAAATACACACATACATGTATATATTTAAGATATGTTTACAAATATATGTATATTCATATTTAAATATGATTTATGATTTAAATGTGTTTTATTTTGGATGTGATTAATCGATTTGACAGCTCTAATTCAGATGGTTAGAAATGCTATGAAACTTGATTTGTATTTTTAATGCATTCATATTTGAATGTAAATGAACTTCTAATCAATTAAGCATTCTGTTAATGGCTTATTAATGAAAGCTATTATATAGTGTTACCCAATTCTCTTTTCTTCTTTAATTTGCTTATTTATTAGTGCCGCTCTGCACCTTTTTCTCTGAGGTTTTCAATTGGAAATAGTTAGCTGATGTAACATAAATTCATTTGTCATTCACCAATACAATCAATGTACAGCAGGTAGAGGAATTAATCATTGTTAATGAACCCAAGGCAAGCTCTTAATCAGACAACCAACTGCAGGTTTGACCCAAACAGATCCATAGCAGTTCATATAGTCGATAAGAAGACATCTGTTTGCTAATGCCTGATTATGATTCTTTTAAATTGAGATATGCAGAAAACCTGTACTGAGTTTTCAGTACCAACAGCACATCCAACAGTCTGAATAATCAGTTCCACCCTGCAAACATATTCAATCTAATGACCGGCCCCATATAAACCTTTTTACGCTTTCACAGGTCCATTTTATTGTACACCAAGTGCACCAAATAAAATCTTCTATAAAAGTATTACAATATGTGCAGTGTTTCACAACCGCTAAAAGAAATCATGGCTTTCTGCTTGAAATTTCAGATCATTCTTTGATTGTTTTAAGCGGGATATATATGCTGAGCAGCAGATGAATGCATAATGGCAGTGGGCCGTTGTCAAAACATGTTTAGTTTAGATATTTCCACAAATGTGGCATAAAAAAAACTCAGCATAACAATCAGGCCCAAGTCAAAGTCCTACTAACTGTCACCACAGTAATACACAAAAACCTGCAGATATAAGTGGGCCGGGAAATAAGCTGATTTCCATTCTAATGGACGCTCTCGGAGGGAGCGCAACTCCAGGCACGGAGGTTTCTCGTCGGCTTACTGGTTAATGAGCTCAGTTTAGAAATGCACGAAGAGCATTTATGAGCATCCACAGGGAAATACCCAACAACCCGATATCGGTTTCAGGGTTTGTTAAGAAGAATAGCTCTTTTTACGTGATACGTTAATGGTTATATGTAATACAAAAATATCTCAGGAAAGGACAACTGAAAAGCACACATGCAAAAATAAAACATGCATATAAAGTGGCCTTTGTGTGCCCATGGGAGGCGGTAAACGCTCCGTAAACACGACATGCTGAAGATCACGACCCTCAATCACAAAGCACAGGCTGGGGCGAAAAACTTGAAATGTCCTCCAGAGATGCTGTAATTGCCTGTTCCTCTTTTGCAATAATCCAATTACCTTTTCCATCTGATTATATTTGGAGAGTATTATGTTATGTTTTTTGAAAAGGGCAAGCTGGCCATGCTATCAAAGTCACGGGACACGTAATTCTATCATACCACTGGGTCACCATTGTAGGCTGCGGGTGGCTCGGACAGGACTGGAGGAAGATTTTGTGTCCCTGAAAGCCGAACCGCAGGCCCCGTCCACACATCTTAAGAGCTGTAATTAACCAAGGTCACCTCTGAGAACCACACACTGACGGAAGTTTATCAGTCTCTGCTAACATAAAGGACTAAAACCAATTTTGTGATAATTAGGTTTTCTTTACCAAAACTGCTGGTCTACTGGTGTGAGTAAAGCAAGTAATCTGCATAGTGATATTTTGGTTCTTTTGTAGCGACCTCCCCAGTACTCAAACACTGGAGGAGACACTGTGGGATGGTGGACGGTAATGGAGATGCTCTAATTTGGTTTGTGTTTTTTGCTTATTAAATGCACATCTAGATGGTGCTTTACAGCAATGGACAGCATACTGAGATCCAATAAGACAACAATCTAAAAACGACCCAATTAAAATGAACGGGGGAGACGCCAACAATTGTCATGATTTTATTTCCATCCATCTGTCCATCAATAGATTTTTTTTTTTTACTGTTTTTTCCAAAGCAGGGATTTTTCAACTTATATAAGATAGGTTTGATATAATGGGTAATATATTTTTTAAATGATAATGGAAAATACTAAGTCAAATATTCTACGTAAATTTGTCCATAATCCATGTGGTGTCCAATAATTTGGTTGAATAATTAAAAAATTCCAAATTAAATGACATATTCCCAGTCAAAGAAATACATCTGAATTACATTTGAATTATTCAATGAATTATAGACAGGCATATGTTTTTATATTTCTAATTGTGTAATATAGCAGTTAACGGTGAATTCAGATTGAATTATTCAGCTCAACTGGCCTATAGGTTATGATGAATAATGAAGATATATTTAGATAATTTATAATAAATTTGTGTCCTACCCCAAGGGTGTAGTTCTAACTATAGATAGATAGAATTATTTTAATATTTTATACATATTTTATATATAATAAACATAAAATTATATAATGTTACATTATTTAATATTTATTATATAAATATATACTTTTTATTTTTAACTATGTATTGTATTTTCTCAATATATTATAAAAAATAAAAAATCAGATGAAAAGACACCTAATATAAATATGGAAGAAAGAAAGAAAGAAAGAAAGAGAGAAAGAAAGAAAGAAAGAAAGAAAGAAAGAAAGAAAGAAACCAAATTACCCGTCTAGTCCTAATAAATAGTTGACAGGCTCATGAACAGGCTGCCTAAGGCTCATAAACTAGATTTATAAAATACATATGTTGTGCATGATTTCTATATCTGAAAATGCTTCAGTCATTTAGCGGCTCATTAACACCTGGAACCAGGCTAAAACTTAATCCTCGTGGTTGCAGCTGCATTTGCTCGCTCTTTTTAAGGCAATGTTTTTCTGTGCGACTCTGTGGCCTGGTCCACCACAAACCGAATCTACTAATGGGCCTGCGGCCTGAGCCGCAGCGCTGTAATCTCACTAATTGCTAATGTGGAATGATGAAACATGCATGAGCTTTTGTTCTGCCTCATGTCTGAATTCTTTCTCTTGTTCAGCAGAACTCTGATGGCTCTCTCTCTCCCTGTCTTTCTTTCTCTCTCTCTTATATTCTCTCTCCGTGCATTTTCTCCAGCTGCTAGAAATGGTCCATTAGCCAGCCCCATATTTTCCCCCTTTAGAATCCAATTTGTGGATGTAATTGCACTCGCTCTGTGTTTTTATTTTTTTTCTTCCTGTAATTGTTCTGTGTAGTTTTCGTAGTAGAGCGAGACTTAAGTGTTTATTATAACAAACAGGGTCAAGAAGTCAAATTTGATGGGGTAAGTCTTTCGCCGAAACACGCAAAGCGATACGCGGTGACCTTCACCCTCATCTTCTCTCTTTCCCCCAATGCAACAAACTCCCCCATGAGCAGGAAGCTGAGTTAATAATGCATTACAGGCTCAAGAGAGAGTTGCTTTTTATATCAAGTGTTTTGACGTTTGTCTGCTGTGATCTAAAGCAGAGCTGCTCTACTGGTGGGTTGCAACCTAAAAATGGGTCGCAGGTCTGTTTTAATTGGAAAAACAATGCTAAATGCATCCTCTTGTCTTTTGAAACTTTACTTCCTTCTATGAAAAACAAAAGGAAATATTTACAGTCAAATGTCCAGTCTGCTTCTTTCCATAAATGGTGACCACAGCAATTTTTAGAGGATAAAGACTTCAATTTCAGTTCACTTTTTGCACAAAACTATATGTCTTCAAACGATGTTATTTTATTGCTGTCTCAATTAACGTTATGGCCAGTAACCATTAAATGACCAACTTTGCATTCAAAATATTAATAAATACTATAATAGAATATATATATATATATATATATATATATATATATATCTATATTATTGTATATATTAAAGGGGG
>NW_015548296.1:5085491-5122787 GCF_001515605.1 Sinocyclocheilus anshuiensis | reverse complement strand
CCTTCTTTCTTTTGCGTGAACATTTGGGCGGTGTTATGCAAATCTTCCCACATCGTGACGTAGGCATGTGGGGGCGTGTTAGAACGAGCTGTTTTAGGTAGGCGTGGTTGACTCTTAACTTCACAGCACTCTTAAAATCACAGCAATATTAATAACTAAATGTTACGTTCCAACCCCTGGAACTTTAAAGATCGTAACATTTAATTTATAAAGAATATCTCTTTGGATTTGAGACTTTAGTCTTTGCAACTTTACAGATCTTCTTTATGCACCAAGAGCTTGTAATACTCCAAAGAGAAAGGAAAAATTGAAATCGCATCATATGACCCCTTTAATATTTTGAATGCAAAGTTGCTATATATATATATATATATATATTTGTAATGTGCTTATGTCATTCTTAGTATTATTTGTAATATTATTATTATTATTATTATTTGTATTATTTCTATTTAGCTTTGATTTATTTTTATGGTAACACTTTAGATTAGGGAACACATATTCACTATTAACTAAGAGTGCATTAATATGTGCCTAATAAGTACTAATAAACAGCCAGTATGCTAGTAATATGCGTGCTAATAAGCAACTAGTTAACAGTGATAAATAGTCCTTAAAATAAAGTGTTACCATTTTTATTTTAGTTTTAGTAATTTTAGTACTTTTACATAAACTTATTTCAGTATTTGCCAAGGCAATATTTATAATTTTGTTATACGTTACATTTTTCATCTAATATGTTATTTGATTTCAGCTTTATTTAAATTATCAAAAAGCATTTTTAGTACATTTAATTGACAATAACAACTGTTCTGGAGCCCCTGTTCCCCATCCACTTTTATTGTATGGAACTGAGCAGCATGAACATGCTTCAGAGCATCTCCTTTTGTGTTCCAAGAAAGAACCTCATATAGATTTAGAATAACTATAGGCTGGCTAAACCATAGGACAGAATTGTCATTTTTGAATGATCTCTTTAACATTTTTGTTTACTCTTCTACTACAAACAATTTCAGTACTGTTGGGTCACTTGATGTCCATTGTAAGATTGGTTTCTTAAGCAAAACCAATAGTGAACTGCTGAACTGAAGCACCCACAGATTGACCATTTGAAGTGGTGACAAGTACACCACAATGGAGGGAAGATTGAAGACAGAAGGATGAGAGAAGATGAGAGCCAGCTAGAGAAGACAGAGGCCCAGGCCAGAAAGAACAACTATCTGCCTTTCATCTTTTTTATTACTTTCAGTCGTCTCCTCAAAAACTTACTGGGTCTTCTATCACTTCAAGAGGGCAAAGAAGAACTCGTAGCTCCGATTGTGAATTCTGAAAGGGTGCGAAGGGACGATGCCCTCACACACGCCGTCTGCGCAGGTGTTCAGAGCGGAACTGAAATCCCCAGCAGCCCCGTCCCACAAACAAAAGGGGGCGGGTGGTCATCAGTGGAAGTAATTTACATCCATCATGTTTCACAGACGGACGCAAAGCTCTGGAGATAAACACTCCCTCCTGCTCGTGGCTGCCTTGGGGTGATGTAGAGATGAACTGAATGTAAAGAGACATTGAAGAGCGGAGGTGATGGGAAACCTCGGTGAAGGGCAATCTCGCTGATATAGAAACTGGTTCGGATGCTACATTTTCCACCAAAAGTGTTCTATTTCTGTTCGTGTGGGTGTGTGTAGTGTGCGTCGTCGAGAGAAGGTTTAAACAGATGTAAGGTTGGAGGATTATGGAATAAAAAAGGACCTGGTGCAGAAATGACTCAGGATTAGCAGCAAAACTCAGTCCAGAAGCACATGAGCTTGAGTCTTATCTGAACCAATCACAGCACAGTTACTGTTGATGAGTTCATCATACGTTTTGATTTGACCGGAATGGGTTCAGGCTTTTATGTATGGGTAATAGTGCTTAAAAGTTAAATGTGTCCTTTCTGTGTCCTAAACAATTTTGTAAACGAGGATTATGTTTGGGTTCATGTCACATTTCAGGTTAGAGATATGGACGCTGACTGCTGGATCTATCAATCAGTTACACTTGAATTGTAAATGCATAGTGCGGTGTGAGACAATGACATGCATTAAAAGGTGTTAATAGGAATTTTGCACTTTAAAATAACTTTAAAATCTTCATCCACTAAAACTTTTGAGTAGTTATTATTTTTAATAATAAATGTATTAAATGTTTCCTGAAAACAGGCACAAATGTCACCATTTTCTGACAATGGCCCATCTCAATCATACAGTTATTTCTAGCCACTAATGTTAAAAAAGTATAGAATATTAAAAATAACAAATATAAATAAATCTTATTTTACGTATGGGGTAACAAAAGTGACTACAATTAAAATTACATGGGAATATGTAAATACTAATGTTCAAAAGTTTGGGTTGGAAAGATTTATCTTATGCTCACCTAGGCTGATTTTATTTTATTAAAAATGAAATTATTTTATTTATGAAATAACTCGATATGCTCTATTTGAAATAATCTTTTTTAATGTATTTTAAAATGTAATTTATTCATTTGTTATTTATTTATAAATTTACAGCATCGTTACTCCAGTCTTCAGTGTCATCTTCAGAAATCATTCTAATATGATTAGATTTAGTGCAAGAAACATTTCTTATTAGCAATGCTAAAAAATCATTATGCTGCTTAATATGTTTGTGGAAACCTAGATACATTTTTTTCCAGCATGCTTTGATGAATAGAATTTCAAAAGAACAGCATTTATTTGACATAAAAGTTTATAACAAAGTTCAAATTGTCAGTTTGATTCATTTAATGTGTCTTTGCTGAATAAAATATAATCAATAAATCTGACTTTTAAATGGTAGTGCATATTATTGAATTGCAGGAAGATGATGGAAATAATATTTCAATGGCAAATCTTTTATTTATTTTAACCCATTACACAAAAATACTAGGAAGAATACATGGTAAAATAAATGGTATCAGATGGAAATACTATAAACGTTGATATATACTATGGTATTAAATGTTTTACAATTGTATTTATGTAGTATTCCACAGTACATGTCTGAAAAACCATGGTATTGCCATACTGTAGTATTTTCTTTGTGCCTAAAAGCATAGGAAACCTTTTGCTATTTTTTAAGTTAATGCTGAAGGAACGCTACAGTGCAAAACTACTTTTGTACAGGATAGCGCTGTACTTAAAACTGTGATGATGAAAAAATAATAGCTTTGTTACATCAACGTCTTGCGAAAACCTTAAATGTCAAGATCTAGAGAACATTAGTGAGATTTTGAAAAAACAACTTTTCTTATGTCAAGATCTAAGTCATTAGCTTGAGAAAACCAAACAAAAAAGTAATAATGCCTGCTTTACACCGTTAGATGGAGGACGAAGAAGGGTACCCATCCTGCCAGTAGAGCGACGCTGTGTTTTAAATACTAGAGTCGAACCCTGCACTGCAATAATGACCCACAGCTGTACAGAGCCGCTCTAAGCAAGGACAAGCCCGGACTTTAAAGAAAACCAATTAGTCTTCAGACCTGTCTTTCCTCGTTATTATTCCTGCTCTACAGGGGAAGATGAAAAGGTCAATTACACTTTGAAGTTGTGATTAAACACCATCTAGGGAGTTTTGAGATGCATTCTTTGTGCTTTTATTCAGCATTCAAAATTATTCCATTTTTTTAGGCACAGAGTTTGAATGTCAGAATGAAATATCAGCGTGTGCCCGTTATTATTCCTGCTCTACAGGGGAAGATGAAAAGGTCAATTACACTTTGAAGTTGTGATTAAACACCATCTAGGGAGTTTTGAGATGCATTCTTTGTGCTTTTATTCAGCATTCAAAATTATTCCATTTTTTAGGCACAGAAAAAAATACTTTGAGTTTGAATGTCAGAATGAAATATCAGCGTGTGCCAGAGGAACGACAACCAGCGTTTATAGTGTTCTTTAAAGAGCTGGTCTGGTTTCCTCTACACACACACAGTCCATGAACACACCTTCACACACTCTACATCTGTTTTAATTGCTGGACATTAGGTCAATTTCAGTAAAATTGTCCTTGTCCCTGCATGCATCAACATTATAACCAATTAAATCATTTGTCTGTTATGTGCACATAAATCATTTTCTTGCATATCTGATGAAGCTTAAGTCAGAAGAAAAAAATAGATCATTGTTCTATAACTGCTGAGAGAATCGTTTAAGATTGAAAATATGGGTCATTCTCAGAAAACGTGTGTCCTCTGATTTACTCCTGATACTCAAATCCATCACATTATTTGATAAATTGGATATTTAATTGTTTCCCCCTGTTTTAAGATTTAGGTTATCAGTAATTTAAAGGGAAATCGATCACAAGAGGGTTTTGCCGTTATAAGCGGGAGTGTTGGAGTGAGTTGTTCTTTCTTTCTTTCTTTATTAAATTATTAATTTACAGTATCTCACAGAAGTGAGTACACCCCTCACATTTTTGGAAAATAATGGTGGCCACACAAAATATTGACACTTTGAGCCCAATTTGGACATTTTCACTTAGGGGTGTACTCACTTTTGTGGCCAGCGGTTTAGACATTAATGGCTTTGTGTTGAGTTATTTTGAGGGGACAGCAAATTTACACTGTTATACAAGCTGTACACTCACTACTTTATATTGTAGCAAAGTGTCATTTCTTCAGTGTTGTCACATGAAAAGATATAATAAAATATTTACAAAAATGTGAGGGGTGTACTCGCTTCTGCGAGATACTGTATTTATAATAATGTAGTATATATTTGTAAAATTGATCATTTATGAGTTACCAGTTGTGTAACATGAAATGATTATCGGTTTATCGGTATTGATATTTATCGGTATCATTATCGGTATTTAAAAATCTAAATATTTAAATGTAAAATATATAATTTATTAGCTAATGTACATTTCCCCATTTATCATTGTTACATTTTAAATTAATATATATTGAGTAAAAAAACTCATATTTTATTATAACAGTTCTCTTACATTTTTAATAGGTATCTCATTGTTTATGTTTGCACATATGTGTTCAATAGGTTAACTCTATTATGGGGAAAAAATCATAGTGATTTTAAGAGGAAATAATGGCATTGTTTAGTTGTGGTCATCTCATAAATAGTGTGGTGTGGGAAATCATATTTGCCGATAAATGCAGTCACCTTCAAAATCCATCATGTTCAACGCTACAATATTTTGTTTTATAAAATAGTATTAAAAATTTGAATTTTTTTTAAAATCCTGTTTCTACAAATGTGACGAATTTATGAGAGTGGCCCACATATTCTATGAATTCAGTTAGTACATGAGGGAATTTTTTTTTTTAATGTAATATAAATGTATAAATAAGAAAATTATTCTAAGAAAGACTTGGCCACTGAAACTTGATTGAATTGAAGATCACAAGTACAGGAGTGATTTATACCTGAACAGGCTAATTGGTCACCATATCAAATTACAGGATTAGATTACAAAAAGAAAGTGTTTTCTTTTTCTTTTTATTTCTTCCTGATAATTCTTGCTTGTCGATGTATCAGGAATGCGTCTTTTCTCAAACAGTTTTAAATGTGATCTCCTTATCAGCAGTCAATCGTTTCAGCGGCGCAGACTTTACAGATTGCCACGTCTTTAAAATGGAGCTCATGGATCATATCTGATGCCAAACGTGCACAGATAAAGTGTTCTTAGAAATGCAGTAAAAGGGCTCAAATCAATGAGGTATCCCACTTCCGAGACAGCACGTCTCGGAAGACGAGGTCGTTTAACCTTGACGTTAAACGCTAAATATCCAATTTATGTTGGGAGGAGAGCGCAGCAGCGGGGCATCGTAATCCTCTCTGACTGAGAGATGAATGCTAGTGCAGCTTTAGTGTGGGTTCAGGGGTGGCAAAGGAAATCAAATTCAAACACCTCCCTCTCTCTCTGAGCGAGAGCTCGTGTCTTTGAACATTCTTAGAGTGATTGAGGTTTACAGCACAGAGAAGCGGGCCTGTCACTCACAGTCTTAATGTTGTCCGGAAGGAGGAGGGCCACGTAGCGAATGTGAGGTAGATTGTAATGAAGTTGGTGTAGTGCAACAAGTTGTCACAAATTGCTGGGCCTGGTTAGTGCTGCATATGCACACTATCCCAATCTTATACACTTATCAGCGACAACATTGGTCACGTACACGCTGTAAAGTTTCAGGAGTGACAACTGCATTTAAATACGGGAGTGAATTGTTTTGTGTGTGTACGGAAGAGAAGCCGTGTGAAAGAAAACAGGCTGTATTGCATTTACAATTATTTGACCAGAATATCAATAGAGATGGCTGAACTTCAAAATGTACATGTTGCCAGTGTTTTCAGCTCATCTGTGTTTTTCTGTAATGTAGAGAGTGCATATATGCACCTTGGTTGCCAGGTTGGGGAGATTACTTAAACCAGTGGGCAGACAATTTATAGATTTTAAGAAAAAAAAGCTCTAAACTCTTAATAAACTCTTGACATCTGGCAACCACAACTATAAAAGCTTGTGGAGGTTTATCAATCCAAGATAATGCAAATGCCAGATTAAAATGACCGTTTCGTGTGTGTACACAACAGAACTCACTCTCAAAATTGCAATGATTGACACCATGGTAACCATAGCAACGTTGTGGAGGCTTGTGTATTTGGAATCTGCTATTTTTAACCAAAGTAATATTACAGCAACCAAAGACTTATGTTCGGTGATTTTAACTAAACCACCGTCAACAGAGCAGTCGTGTTTTGTTAATGTTTGAAAGGCTGCTTTGCAGAGTGCGCTCTTGAAGGGTTGCCATATCCACATTTTATAAGCGATGCTTAAATGTTTTTGGGCAAGTTGTTTGGGCTCAGCTCATAAAGCAGTCCAGTTTATGGAGTTAATAAAGTAGGCCGGTTGCTATTTGGTATGTGGCCTATTCCAAAATAACTTGTTTGGAATTGAGTCTAGTATGGGCTTGTTTGTTTTTTTCTAGTAAGAGCTGGCAACACTGAGTCAAAACATACCCTGTGATTTCTAATAAGTTGTTCCGTTTGTTCCATATATGCTCCGCAAAAATTCTCGGGTGTCAGGTTGGTTATAGAATGCAATTGTCAAGCCTGTGTGTGTACAGAATAGAATTAAGCACTAAAAGGTGAATTGACATCCGAATTTTGCTGCAGTGTGTACTTAGCCATTGTCGTGTAGGTTCCCCTCGTGCTGCCAAAATGCATCAAGACTCCACAAGACCTCTAAACCTGTCCTGTGGTATTTCTTGAAACATCACTAGTGTTATTGAACTGAAGATGACAATGAACTGAATCGAGCGGAATAACGAATAACATTGCTGACTTTTGTAGAACTGCTTATATGGTGTATTTTTATTACAATAAGGTGTTCTCAATTCTCAATGTTTATATGTATACCAGCTAGTCTCTCTAATTGAATGAAGTTATACAGTACTCCTTATGCCGAGTTCACACTGCATGATTTTCAAAGTCATCGGATCACCGTTGTTTTCACACTGCACGACTATTAGGGGTATCATTCAGTTGCTGCTGCGTTCACATTGCATGATGGATCGGCGACAGGAGGTTACACACTGCATGACTTTACAATGGACCCTTTTCACAAGACTGTGATGACGCATTTAACGGTCATCAGCATCGTAAATCCTCGAAAGTTTTTCATATTTGTATTTTTTTTTTTAATTTATGTACATTTATAACACTATTCTTTGTATTATATTACCTTTGCATCAAATTACAAAAAACTAGTTAACGCTAATGCTAGGGTGTTTCTAATGCAGTGTCTAGGGGAGGGACGGTAAATTTGACATCGTTCTCTCTTCTGACTGCCGTTATCAGTATCTCTCAATTTTTGTCCTTTTATTGAAAGTCACGAAAACACTATCGTGGAGTTTTTCTTTTACTATTTGAGCAAATGGGAATGCAAAAAATATATTTGTGGTACTCTCCCATGCACTGCTCTTTAAGTTAACCCAACTATGAGGACTTCCGCTGCCGAGCAATCCGGAAATGTGAAAAAAGGTCCATAGGAAGAATCGCCAACAACTCTGTCTGGTCCGAAAACTACGTTTCACAACCAAACGCACGCGAGAAGTGATAAGGAAATAATGCAAGATCAAGCTGATATGTGGTCTATCAAGTCCTCCCGGAACACACAATATCAAAGATGACTTCCTTGTTAACAACATACTTCAGCTGGGACAATTTTATATACACAAATCTAAGTAGGCCTACTTGAAAGTGAAACCAACATTTTGTGCATTTTATAATGAGCTTATTTCTTATACAAAAGCCCTCAAAGTGATGAAAAAGAAAAATGCAATAGCTTAAATCTTTTGTCCTTTATAGAAGAATATGATTTACAGGAAAAACCCTAGCCCCCTTTTATGTTTAATTTTATTTTTCTTATTATATATATATATATATATATATACGTTGTTTGTACATGGCTAATTGCTTAATAAAAAAATGTAAAAAATAAAAAACGCAAAAAAAATAAATAAATAAATAAAAAATCCTCCCTGAGCTTCCCGGCCCCGCTGCCCTGTATCTTGCTCTCTCATTGGCTGTAGGTCATCGCCGATGTATTTTTCAGTCAGAACTCATTTCACACAGCAGGATTCTGAATCACCGAAAGGTCCAGATATTTAGCATGCCAAATATTTCACGGGCATCGACGATTCTCTCAGATCGCGTCTTTGATAATTCACACAGCGTGACTGTCACTCTGTGAACGAGCACCGATTTGCCTCCGATTTCAGCATTTGTCGGCGATTTCGCAAAACCTGTCGGCGAGTGAAAATCAGGGCTAAAATCGTGCAGTGTGATCTCGGCATTAAACAAGCCATGTGAAAGAAAATAGATGGGCTGTATTAAACGTATTTGAGCAGAATATATAGATATCGCTAAACTCCAATGTACATGTTTGCCAGTGCTCCTCAGTGATTTTTCTGTAATGTAGAGGGTGCACATGCGCATGGTTACCAGGTTGGGAAGATTAAGTAAACCAAATGGCAGAAAATGTATCGATTTAAGAAAAAAGCTCTAATTGGAGCATTTCAACTCTTGACATCTGGCAGCCACAGCCATGAAAGCTAATGGAGGCTTTTTATCAATACAAGATAATGAAAATGTCTAATTAAAATGATATTTAACATAAATAACCAGCAGGCAGATACCGCAGATGATTGTTTAATAAATCGAGAGAATCAGAAATCGTGATCACGATTAAAATGATTTATCGTGCAGCCCTATCTGAACTGAACCAACAATGAACTGACTTGAGTTAAATAATAATGACAGTTCTTGTCTTTTAGAGCTGTTTTACAGCAGAATCTTAACTGTCTCCGTAGTTGAGCTTCCATAATTGTTTCTGCTCTTTTCTGTTTATCACTGTGAAGCTATTGACATGACTTTAGGTTTTATAAGTCGCTTGCGTGGCTGACTGCTTTTTCAAGAGTAGCAAGATGGCAGTTAAGCTGATTTAAATAATCAGTAAAGTCTTAGTTTTGAGTGAGCATCTGAGTTGACACAGGAAAACCAAAGAGAGAGAAAAAAATTCCACTGACTGACAGACATGCACATTATCCAGAACAAAATAAGCATTCCCTAGTCGCTGGTTTGTTCATTTTTATGGTCAGGTGACTGGAGAATAGGTTTTGCTGGTTTGACAGGTTTGTGGCACAGAACGTGAGTCCAGAGGGAGAAATTACTCCAGTTTTCTGGGTCTCAATCGTAACAGCTCAGCACTGAGCAGATCTCCAGTTAATCCTGACAGGACAGGAAAGCTCGCAGAGACAGCTCTATACCGCACCACTCACTGCACATATAAGTGCATTCGCCAACCTACCTACAGACACACGCAGGGCTTAAGGAGAAATCGCTGAATCCGCCACCCTAGCCACGTGTCAGTGGTGCTGGTGAAGCAGCAGCTATGTCCAGGTCTGTGCTGTAGC
This sequence comes from Sinocyclocheilus anshuiensis, assembly GCF_001515605.1. Lineage (NCBI taxonomy): Eukaryota > Metazoa > Chordata > Actinopteri > Cypriniformes > Cyprinidae > Sinocyclocheilus > Sinocyclocheilus anshuiensis. The sequence goes on along the minus strand of NW_015548296.1, from coordinate 5,112,824 downwards.
CCTGTCATCCTCCAGTAAAGAAGGGCAGTGGGCCAGGCTGCTGCAGAGAGACACGCCACATACATTTTTCATTACCTTTAGCAGCACAAGACAAGAGGCTCAGATACCAGAAAGGAAAGTCAAGCAAATATGATCAAAGAAAAATGCAAATTTCACTACAAAATTAATATTTAACAGGGGATTACTATTTATATGGGCACATTTGTTGTTGGGGTTTTCATTTTGGCTTTGCAGCGGTTGCTAGGAAGGTCTGGTTTGGTATATTTTTATTTTCCAAGCTATTTTCTGTGTGTGTGTGTGTGTAAGGTTGGAGGTTTATATCATATTAAACACATGTTGTGTTTGATTGCTGCTGTTTGTGGCTTATGTAACTGAATATTAAAATCGTTTTTTTTTTAATGAAATACAGTGATTACAACACCACAGTACAGAAATAACATACATGAAAAACCTTTATCATATACTAAAAACAATGGTTCTTTTAAGGTCGTCAACTGAAAGGTTTTTTGAGGAACCGAAAAATGTTTTTTTTTAATTTTGAAACCTTTATGTTTAAGAGTTTATAGAACCTTTCCATTGCACAAAAGGTTCTTCATAGCAGAATATTTCGATTATTAATGTTCTTCACGCTAAGAAAAAATAGTTCTTTTAAGAACTGTTCACTGAAAGGTTCTTAAGGGAACTAAAAATGGATCTATGACATCGCTGTAAAAAAAAACACTTTTGGAACTTTTTATTTTTAAGATCATACTATATAGGAATTTCAAAAATGTGAAGCAAAGAAACACTATGATTTGTCATAAAGAAATATTTCTCTGTGCTACTGTACTTAGGTCTTTAATCAGATTTGTGACATTGATCTTGTGATGGTAAATTGATAAAAAATGATGGTAAAGGCATTTTATAATTTTAGAACATTTCTGTTTCAATTGAACACTTTTCTTTTGAATTTTCTATTCGTCAAGGAATCTTGAAAACCTGTATCTCTGTTTTCACAGAAATATTCAGCAGCACAACAGTTTGTGTTGATAATAATAATAATAAATGTTTCTTAAGCAGCAAATCAGCGTATTAGAATGATTTCTGACGGGTCATAAAGGAATAAATTACATTTTAAAAATATATTAAAATAGAAAAAAATATTTTAAAATTGCAATAATTTGTACTAATACTATTAGTATTTTACTAATACAAATACTATTTGAATAATTTTTCATTAAAAGAATCGTTAAATAGCTTTATAATGAAAATTCCTGATTTGGTGGCTGACTGCATTGGAATAAAAGAGTTAGAAGACAGAAAATGAGATTTTAATACACAGTGAATCATACCTCTGCATCTGATGAATAATATTTCAGTGTTTCTCTGCAAATTATGAGGCACACATCTGTGAATGATTAATTCTTAATGTCTTTATCTCACAATACAGAGCATATACAATCATAAATCTGATGTGAACTGAACATGGCCCACTAATCACAGACTGTCTTTGAGACTTCACTTCATTTGAATATGGCTGTTATGTACTTTGTAAACAGTGTTGTTGGCAGGAAAAAAATATGCTAGTCACTTGGCTGTAAATTGCTGCTCTGAAAGTAATTAAAATAATTGCATCATCAAACATTTTGTTTCCCATCTTTCTCAGATGTTTTGACACTTAAATGAACACATCTAACATAATGAAATCCTTTAATGATTTCTTGTAAACTTTTCAACAGTTTCTTTAACTAAAACATCATCAAATTCCCCCCCCCCAAAACTATCATTTAATAAGTTATATGAAAGGAATGCTCTGGGTTCAGAACAAGTTAAGCTCTATGGACAGCATCTGTTACAGAAAATCATTTCGATTCATTCCTGAGTTTGCAACAACAAACAAAAACACATTTACAGAAACTCTATGGGGCAAGACATTCTACAGGGTTTAAAAGCAAAAACATGTTTTATTATTCTAAGCTTTAAAATGGAATAAAGTTTGTAACTTTGCATATATATATAGGCAAATTTACAAACAAAAAAGGCATGAGATCTGTATATATTTGTTTACTGTTAGTTGTACCAACGTTAAAGGTGCTGTGTGTAAGTTTTTGACTCTACTAAAGCATGAAAATACCATAATATGTTTGCAGATATTTAAGAAACATGCTACGTTAACATACTTTTTTATCTGAAAAACAATGCTACAGTCAGTTATCCTCCTTTGAAAATGTGCGTTCCGGGCCGGAATGTCGGTCTCTGTTTTGGTTTGTGAAACCCGCCCACTGCCAGTTTACCCAATTGTATTTCGAGACCCCGGGTTGCCAGTTGGCGGAAAACACAGTGTATTTCATTTCATGCATCTTCTAGTGCGCTCGTTCCTGTTGGTGTAGTCAATCTGGCAACCTGCGTGCGTGTGCCTCAAGTCTGAGGAGGAGGGGCCGGGTGAAAAAAACCCTCTCCAATATTTTGAATTTGGACTGCAATACCTAGTTCAACCACTCGGTGTCAATCCTACATACGGCACCTTTAATAAAACATCAGTAAAGTTTTGATCATCATTCAGATGAGGTCCGCTATACTTATGAAAGTTACAAAAGTTATTTAGTCAAGAATAGTGTGCGGTCTTTTGTTATTTGATTAGCATTAAAGTGCAGGGATTATGCAACAGACATTATACAGCTCAGTTTTATTAATTATTTTGCAACTTCATAGTCAAAGGCATTATACCATCGTATTACATAATTTTCTTATAATTTTGTCAATTCAATAAGAAAAATTCTGTTTCTCTGGACATCTCCATCCTGTCCCCCAACATGTCTGGGTCAGAAACCCAACTTTGACCCTGCGTCTGGCCGTCTGAGCATGAGCGTCCCCTGGGCCACACTCCCGCACCCTTGAGCCCTGACCGCAAGCCTCTGTGGCACATTCCTGTTGTGTGCATGCTATCGCCTTCCACAACACGTCACAGTAGCTTGTGCTTTCGCCCCACACCAACTCCACCCAGCCCCCTTAATTCAGCTCTACCCAAACACCTCCACACTTCCCCTTCACCCATTCATTGAGGGCGTAATTTATTTATTTTCATTACGTCTCCAGTGACGGCTGCGCTTTGATCGGCCAACACCGCGTGGGCTGGCGCGCCTGTGGTGCCCAGGTGCTGAGTGAAGCCATTTCCTTTGGGCCTAATTTCTTACCCCACACAGCCCCGCTTTTGTTGAGACTGGACATCCAAGCCCGACTCCATGCGGAGTGTCCAAATGTCCCAAGCCGGATTGTTGAGAATAATTGATGGTTGAATTAAAGCGCTGGGCTGAGATGGAGAAGACATCTTGCCTTGGTTGATCCATATGCGGCTCCCATTAGAAATTATGTATTTCTGTGGGATTCAGATAAGTGTTCATAAAAAGTTATGATTTGAACTGCATTTAACAGCATACTATTCCATGAATAATTCTTTTTTGGCACGTGTGATCCACTGCAATTGCGCTTTTAAAACCACCTAAAGGAGTTCTGTCTTCAATACAAAGACTCGTATAAAAGATGTCGCTTAAATCCGTGTGGCAGGATCTGTACCAGTAAATCAGACCAACTCTTGTGGTCGTCTAAGTGGCTTATTTCTCCTGACAGGGCGCCATGACTTCATTCTCATATGACGTTCTGAGTTGGAGGTCTCCACGTTTCCAAAGATCATAGTCAAGGTCTCTCAATTCATCCGGTCTCGCTTTTAAGCCAAATTTTCTTCACACATCTGTCCTCGGCTTTGAAAGCAAGGTCAGTTGCGTTCTTTGGAATACAGATTTGATGCTTTAGAACATTGCACCGTTTGACCTAGCTCTTCAAACAAGCAACCTGGTAAGCAGTCAAAGACTCACTTACCCCTTTCACGATTAGTTTCACAGGGAAAGCAGCAGTAGGAAAGAAATACTTCAAACTCACTGGAACACACCATATTCAATCATCCTTAACCGCATTTGTAATCTGGGAATGAGCTATCTTGCTTTTATAATACCTCAAGAGAGGTCTTTTGTTGGAAATTATTGAGGGGTCTACAGGGAAGGTGAAAGCTAAGCTCGGGAAGAACACCCGCGTTGGGTTCCCTCAGAAGGGACGACTCTTGTCGGGACCACCGCTGCGATTCTTGCCAGCCTGTTTCGTCTATTAGCTCTGCTGGGCCTCCACCATTTCAGCATTTACTGCCGTTCTCACCACGGGTCTCCCACCGGACCCGGCTTCAACCGTTCCATCCTGACTCTCCTTCTGCTTCGGGACGGGGGTGGATCAACGTTCTCCTGTAGATGTTATCTTTTCATCCAAGTTTTTTCCTTTGACCCCTTTCTCTTCTTTCCAGCTGCGAAAGTGTTTATATTAATGTGTGCAGAGAGCTCTCCCAGAGGTGTTGTAATAACTCAGTGTTACAGTGGGAAAAAGGGATATTTAATGTTTAGAGAAAAAATTAAAGACAGAAGGTGAAAACCATGAAGATAAAGGGGAGTGATCAAGTGATCCAGAGGAGCGAGGTTGGTTTTTCTTGAGTTAGGCTTGATGAAGCAGCAGTACCGGTAGCTGAAACAGTAGTTTGATTACTTTGTTGGGCAAAAGTTTTCTTTTAAGATGAAGCGAGCAATGTTCTTTCTCAGTGGACTATTTTTCTTAGGTTTCTGAAGTTAATATGGTGTACAGGGGTCGTAATATGGAACCTAATGTAGAAATAATCCAATGTTTTGTCATGTTGTACTTAAAAATGCAAAGCTTGCATATAATCACTATGTTTGGAACTTCATTTAATGAATAATGGAGTTTTTAAAAATAGTATGCAAAACAGAACACATTATGCAGCAATAAATGTTTTGCGTGGCCTGAGCACATTAATTCATAGAGTGGTGTCCAGTTATCATCTTAGAAACTGTTACTTTTTGTCACATTTTCTGTAAAAGTGTCTTAACTTAGTTATTAAGAATGAAGTGTTGTACATACTGTATTTTATACTACTAATGTTTTTGGCAAATGCAGCAGGTTATCCCCTACGCAAAGTAAATATATTTTCTTATAAATTAACAATTAATATATTTAATTATTGTGTATTGAAAATATACTGAATAATATATTGTGTTACTTTATTCATAATGCATAAAGAATTACCACTTTTCATATATTGAAAAATGTGTGACCATATCTTATTGTAATGTATGTAATTTAATATTCATTATATTCATTATTCATTATTTAATATTCATTGTGTGTGTGTGTGTGTGTGTGTGTGTGTGTGTGTGTGAGAAAAGGATGTCAAGTGCACTGCAAAATTTTTTTTGAATATCATACACTAATCAAGTATTTTGGTTTTGTTTTCCAATTTGAATATCTAAAAATCTCTGAAACAAGACCGATTTACTTGAGAAGCAAAACTGCATTAGATATTAACACTATAATAGGTTTATAGATCATAGACTGTCTCTGAAATATGAGTGCATTTTGTCTTACTGTACTGGCAGATGCATTCTCTAAAAAAATAAGTCTTAATATCTTAGTGCTGCTTCTGAAGTATTGTATTTCTAAATGTATTTGTTCCTAAAACTTTTAGGTTTTTTTAACTGGGGCAATGAGTAAAAAAGGAGACTAATTAAAAACTTGAGTAATTTTTCGTAGTAACTTTTAATAGGTACTCTATTCAGTGCCTGATTAGAAATCCTATAAAATTCCATTGTCTGAATTGTTATTAAAACCTAATGTTTTTAAAATCATATGTTACATATGGTAGTATAAATGAAGACTGTGAAATAAATATAATTTTATAAAGTTTTTTAATTAGCTTACATTTAGCAAGTAAACCTCAGTTGAGCACACTAGCTGATTAGCCTTCTATCGTTTCTTATCCTATACCTCAAACAAATGATCCTATACCTTACACACGGCTTCAGGAAGCTTCAAAACATTTATGAATCTGTTCATAGTTTTGAATCAGTGGTTCAGTGGTGCAAACTTTTGTTTCAAAACTTTCAGAATTTGATTCTTTGCCACTCTAGGCTTTGGCCATGAGCGAGTGTCTAATGATCTCTGTTTAGTAGGTTAATTTTTAATAAATTGTATCATTCTTATACATGTATATTAGCTAGAAAAAGGAAAATGATATTTAATTGCTTCTAATTTAACTAGTTAAGGCATAATAACACACAAAACAAGCACTACACATTAATAAAACAACACAAATTTACAGAACCCTCATATTTAATGGTATTTATTTATTTGTAGGTTATAGAAGTTACACTTTTATTTTAAAAGGTTGCAGTTGATTAGAAAAAAAAGAAACTATCTGTCTGTCTGTCTGTCTGTCTGTCTGTGTTTATTTATTTTCAAGCTTTCTCCTTTGATGGTTCAGATCAATTGTGTATGCTAAAAAAAAATCGTTTTTTGTTTATATTTGTTTGTAGCAAGCTGGATAACTGACAACAAGCATTTTCTCCTTTGATAGTTCAAATGCAGTTATGTATGCTATAAAAAAACTATTGATAAATGTATTTTTTAAATTTATTATTATTATTATTTTTTTATTCATTTGTTTTATTTTATTGTATTATTTTGTATTTATTTATATTGCATTTTTATCAATATTGACAGGAATGGGAATGTTACTTTTTTCCTCGTATTATAAACCGAGTACCCATGAGGTAAACATTTGCATGCAGGTTGCATACTTCCAGGGGTGTATGTGCTAGTTTGGGGAAGTTTGGCTCCTTGGGTCATCTGGGTATTCTATGCATACAGAACATTTGCATACCGGGCACAATATATGTAATGCATACTGGGAGTTTTATGGTGCTATGCTGTTCCAAACATTGCCAACAAATCCATGTGATTCTCTTGTTAGGCATGGAGTTTGTTTTTGTAAAAACACAAGCTCTCACAGCAGAGAGAATGTGTGCGGTGATTTTCTTTTTAAATACAAGTCTGCTCACTGCTGGTGAATTCTCTCTCAGCTGCTGTCCTTCAAACAGTACTGTTAATGCTTGTTCAGGTGAACAGTGGCTTGGCTTCTGCCGGCTGAATATTAGTTCCTCAGGCATTGGGAAGTGATCCTATTAAAACAGGCCGTGGAATGTGCCAGTTCTCCACTGCTGTCTCTCCCCTAAATTTGACTGACAGCTGGTAGGGCCCCTTCACTCTCAGATGCTTCGAGCTGTCAATCAGCTGTCTGTTTTGCCCCACAGGTCGCTTCCTGTCTCCTAGGATTTGTGTGTAGTGCTAATGTTAATGCTAATGTTAAAACAAAGGCAGTGTATTGGCTTCTTATTTTCAGCACAGTATAGTCAGCAAGGAATTTGGATGTGCCAATATTTTTGTGTCCTCTCTGAAAGCAGAAAGACTGTCCGATGACAAATACACGTATGTATTGAATTAAAAATGAATGCAATTCATAATATCTTTTTTAAAGGCTTTTAAAAGTGAAATGCGGGTTATTGTGGGTTAAAAAATGTGAACACAGCTTTCATAACCACAAACATTAACAACATAACAACAGCTTCCAAGACCACAGAGATTAACAACAGCTACTCCATAAAATTATTTCATAAGTTATATTTTCAAAAGCCACTGTAGCATAAAAAGCTGCTTGATTGATGTAAATAAAATTCATATAATTTTTAAATTAAAAAAAGATGAATTATTTTTAATAAATTGAATACTGTTCCTGAGAGAGAAGGAGGGAAGTAAATGCAAAACTTTTGAATTATTTACAACTTTGAGAACTATTAAAAAGTAGTTTTGGTTTGACTTGAGCTCAGATTTTATGAGCCGATGCAAAGTTTGTTGCCTTGGGGACAGCAATAGTAGACACACACAGGAAGTGTAGAAATCTCCAAATGATTGACAGGGAAGCATTTCCTGATGCATGAAGAGCCATATGCCAGCAGTGTGCCAGCATCCTTCAGACCAAAGACATTTTTATGAGGCTATGTTACATGTGACCTGCCCACACACTTAACATGGACCCACAATGCTGTTTCTCCCTAAACTGCACTGCCTCAGCTCACGTGTATAGATATAAAACACCTGATTTGAATATATCAGCAGCACTGCCATCTTAAACATCATTTCAAGATGGCAACATCAAATTTTAATTATTTAATTTTACACTTTTTCTTGTATGATATGATAGCCTACTTTAATGTTTTGAGCTTATTAGTAAATTCATTGCATTTGATTGAATGAGGCTGGTATCCATTCAGCCGACCACCAGAGGGAGCCCTCTGCCAAATACTAAACATGAACTGTTTCTTCTATGGTTACTTCCTGTTATTCACCTATATAAATAGCCATGCCTTACTAAGGCCATGTTTCTAAGCCATGTTTCTTTGCCTCCCAGTTATGACTATTTTGCATGTCTTGTTGGATTATTGATGGTTGGATTCCTGTTTTTGCTTCATTTGCTTGGTTGGATGGAATTCTTGTTACTGTTTAGCTTGCCTACATCCTCAGCAACATTTCTGCCCTTTAAGATTTATTTGCGGAGTTTCTTAAGCATCCCTCTTTTGGTTTCTATCTTCGCCTCCATGTTGAATCCGTCACATATTAGTTGGCTTGATTTATTTAGTAAATTGTTTGGATGTTTTCTTCATAGTATTGTTTAGATACTATGTAGTAATAGTATTGTTTACTATGTTTTCTTCATAGTATAGTTGAGATGATTTCTTCTTAATGGTATTGTACAATTATGATAAAATATAATGATTCAATTTACTTCATAAATTGAATAAAAACATAAAAAAATCAAAAACACACTGCTGGCCATTCTTTATTCATCGTTTTATAGAAGTAGAGTTTAAAAATCTTGCAGAATTTTTACTAGAAGAGGTACATCACCATCTTGCTCCAACCAAATGACTTGAACGCACCTGACTTTTTAATTACAATTTCCTAATTCATAAATACAAACTTCCCAGACTTAAACACACTGCAAGCATTGTTCGTTGTTTGCTTTTTAGCATCTGTTTGGACCCGGGAAACGATGACACGTGACGTCAGACTTGACTTAAGCAGGTACACAGCATGCTTCACTTATCCCTTATGTATTCAAAATATACAATTTTACCCAATATTTGTGTTTACTGTGTAATTTTATGCTTGTTAGAATATTATGTCATAAGCTAGCAACATGCTAACATCATGCTCTATTAAAGGGTTAGTTCACCAAAAATGAAAATTCTGTCATTAATTACCCTCATGTCGTTGAAATTGACTGAACTTTTATGAAGCTACAAGAATACTTTTTGAATAAAGTTGTTTTGTTTTCTTTAAGCACAAAAAGTATTCTCATAGCTTCATAAAATAACTATTTTATTTGTCTTAACTACTAATTGATGTAGTTAATTGGTAGTCCTCTTGCTGTCTATGCAGGGTCAGAAAGCTCTCGGATTTCATCAAAAATATCTTAATTTGTGTTCCGAAGATGAACGAAGGCCTTATTGGTTTGGAACGATATGAGGGTGAGTAATTAATGACAGAATGTTTGGGTCATTTTTGGGTGAACTATGCCTTTAATATCAACTGTGTCCCAGTTGTTATGCTAACATTTCCATTAAGTTATAAAAACGTTATTTCTGAATGTTCTCTGAACATTAAAAATGTCCAGTTTAAAAAAAATAAATAAATGTTTTCCCTTTGTTATACAAATGTTTGCAAATGTATTTATTTTGCAAATATTATGGCATTACTTTTAAATGTCCTCTGGACTTTCTGTAACAAGTAGTAACATAAAAAAAAAAAAAAACATTGGAAAAAAATGTCAAACTAAAACATTTTAGAAGAAAGACGTTCCATGAACAATGTATAAATAACGTTTTATGCTAATGTTTTGAGAACATTAAAGACCAGATAACTTTGAACGAATGCTCAATTAACCTTACTGGGGGAAAAAAACGTTTATCCAAACCTGTGTAACATTTTGTATTATGCATTATGTGAAGAGCACAGAGGTCTAAACAACATCGGACTATGTTGCCATTTACTGTTTAACTGTCTTTAACACAGAGATTTCAAAAATATCTTTTGTGTTCCACAAAAGAGGGAAAGTCATAGAGGTTAAGAATATCATGAGGGAGAGTAAATGATTTTCATTTTTGGGTGAACTGTCACTTCACTGTCACAACTGAGGATTTGAGCTATTTGTGCAGTGCTGTCTATACAGAGCGTTCCAAATCACTCACCGAGTATAGGATGTTATAGTCAGTGAAGTAGTTGTCTAGATTTAAAAAAAGAGCCATAGACTCGAGTCATTTTCACAGGTGAGAATGCTGAAGTAGGCATGACACTTGCAGGCCGCATCTGTCATTTCGGTAATTAGCAACAGTTGCTAATGCAGCGTATTCTGTATCTACTGTACGACTCATTCGGCTAAAACTGGATGTACGTAATGCTAATGTTGCTCCTTTCGAGAACATTAAACCACCACTGTCAATCACGGTTCCCTTTTCATGCAGAAACTCATTTGGATTGTGTAAGAAAATCTCTCCGAATTTGTTATCACACACACACTCATGGATAACTTCACCTCAGTGGGAGACTCCAGAGGCTTCCAATTACACCCACTCTCACCTCTCATTAGAATGCATTAACAAAGAGTCCAGATTTCGTTTAAATAAAGCAGATCCTGAGGCGATAAAGGCCGGCCCAGCATCTGCGGCCTGTGGGGCAGGTGTGAGGCCTGATCCCAGCGCTCCTCATGGCCTCTGTCACCTCTCCACTCTCTCCTCCACAATGGAAGCCCTCAGACGGCTCTGGGGAGCAGCGGAGCGCTCTGCAGCCATTGATCGCGTGAGGTGGAGGCAGCCGTGTGTGTCATTATTGGAATGCAGTATTCCTCCTCCTGCTTTTCATGTCTTCACACTCGCCGAGCACGCCATCGACCATTCTCTCTGCAGCATTGCTCTCTCCAAAAGAAACCAATGTGCCGCTAGAACTAAACTTGAGGACGTTTCTAAAGTCCACCTGCCTCACTCATGCTTACCTTGCTAGTTATCCATCTCTGCCGCCTTTTTCTCCCTTCGGTTGTTGTTTAGTTTGAACTGCTTGAGGCGGTGTCTTGAAAGATGTTCTATCTGTTGTGCAAGTGTTCAGCATCTTAAACTCTGAGCTGACTTAAAGTGAAAGGTCTTGCCACCCATTTTTTTAGATTCTCCACATGTGCCGACCGTAATCAAATTGGAAATAAAATAGCTGTTCTTTTAAATTGTGTTAGTTTTTACTTCATTTGTGAGCAGCTGCTCATATTCAAAATGGCTGTATTCAAATCAGGGTTATTAGAGGTAACTAAAACTAAAACTGTAAAAATGTTAACTGAGAAAAAAAAACATATTTGTACTTTCCAAGGCATAAGAATATATATTTTTATTTAGTTTAACTTGGTAAATGTACTAACATTACTAAAACTAAAATACAACTTATAAACACTATATAGACATATTTAAAAACAACAAAATTACTAGAATTTTGTTGAAAATTACTACTTTAACATGGAAGCAGAAAAGATCTAATTCAACATATTAGCAAAAACCATAGTATCTCAATGATACTAAAATAACACCTACTCAAATGAAGTGACTCGGCCCTTTTTAGAATTTAAGTTATAGGATGGAACAAACTGGAACTTTCCCAAACCTTTTTAATGGACCCTTTTCCGAAATGCAAGATCCATTTATACTGTGTGTGTGGGGGGGAAATAGTTGCTTGAAAACAAAGGATAAAATTATTATCTGGAAATATTTATTTTGTATTTTAAACCCACTATTAGAGTAGTTTTAGACCTATAAACTCAGCTTAAAGAGAACATTTTCTATTTATTTTTATGCATCTATAATTTTGTGCGCATGTGTTTAATTTTAATTAAAGTTTTTGTAATTTTGTGTGTAATTTTTAGTTTTCATTATTTTACTACATCAATTTAAAACTCGATGTATGATGATTGTGAATAGTTGAAATAAAATAAGATTGTCATTTACTCACCTTCCACTTGTTCCAAACCTGTATTAATTTTTTAAGCTGATGGACACACACACACACACACACACACACACACAAAACAGCAGACAGTAGCCATTGACTTCCACAGTATGGAAAAAATACTATGGAAGCCAAAGTCCACGTCAACTATTTGGTTACCAACATTCTTCAAAAGATCTTCTTTTGTATTTAGCAAACGAATTAAACACATACAGGTTTGGAACAAGTGTAGAATGAGTAAATGATGACAGAATTTTTATTTTTGGGTGAACTATCCCTTTAATATTATCGCAAGAATGTTTTTTTCTTTTTTTTTATTTTTTTATTTTTTATTTTTTTTCCTCCATAAACTGGGTGAGAATCTTGTCAAAACATTGTCCAAAAATCTGAGAATGTTCCCTGTCAGCTGACTAATACTATAGTACTGAATACTTATATATATGCACTGTAGTATTATATGAAACTCCAAAGTACCTCAAAGAACCCAATGGAATTATTACACTGCATTTATAAAACTCTGCTTTCCTGTTAGTGTTAGCAATTCCCACCCATACAGAAAAAAACTTTTCAGAAAGTTTTAACGCAAGTGTGTTTGTGCTCCGGTGTGTATTCGAGTGCTCATGTGCCAAACCTGCCTGAATTTTCCTGCCGGCGCTGTTGTCTGATACCCCATAAACCCTGTCAGTGGAGGCAGCAACCCCTGCCCGACCCCCCTCCACATGGTATTTTTTAAGACTAACTCTGCACTAACCCAGGTGCCAGCTGCCAAGGCCTGCCGCATTGCACAGTTACTGCACAAACCTACTAATGATTCTCTTTTTTTCCCGCCAGAGCGTTTCCTCCCTCCATTAACCTGTCAGTTAGAGCTCAGCTCCAGGGCAGCCCAAAAATCAGCGCTGGTAAACGCACACGTGGGAGAGGCGGGGGGGCTCGAGGAACTGACTGATTGAAACCCACTCGCCCCCCCTGCTCTTCGGACCCATCCCGCTCTGCTCTCAGGGCTCCGGCTGCCCTAACAAGCTCTGACACGTGGCGCTGAGCACAGGAGCAGGCCTGCAGGGCAGGGGAGGAGTAGTGCTATGCTCATTGATAATCAGGTCTCGTCCCCTGAGCAGTGGTCAAACAGAACAGAGCATCTCGGCCTGCATGGCTAATCCCACCCGCATGGCTCCGCTGCTACACCTGCCTCGGTGTCAGAAAAGCGTCAGTTTTGTAGCCCGTTATGTCTGCTGCTCTGTTTAATTGGTTTATCTGTTTGCAGAAGTGCATTAGCGTTCTGGAGTCTGTGCACTCTTGCGGATGGCGAGGTTTTTGTTTGTCTTCGCCATTATAATGGACTCGCATTTTATCTCATCTCATCGCACCGAGCCGTTTTCTTTGTTCCGCTAATTGGGAGACGATCTGATTTATGTAGGCCTGTATCCAGATAGGAGCTTTGATTATGGCATTGCTGATTATTAAAATGCATGGCTCACAGAAAGGCAAAGCCGAGTGCGACACCTTAGAATGATAAATCGCAAAATGACATTCACTTGATTCCTCATCCATTTCGTGAGCTTCGGCTGATAGATTCTGTGGTTAATTGGCTGTGTCTGATTGCAGTGTTTACTCTTACAGTATTTATTAATGTTTGAATTTACTTTTATTTTTATCATTTCCATTTTCTTTTTAATTTAAGTTGTAGTATTTTTGTTATGTGGTTTTGTCATTTTTATTAGTTTCAGTAATTGTAGTACTTTTCAGCTTTTTCAATTACCTATAATGATTTCTAATTGCTTATGATTTAGAATGCCGTTTTACTTTCTGATTCTGTACTTTCTTATAGAATGTACTGAATTTAATTCAAACTTTATGAAACTGTTTCCGAAATACATTATTTAGTGCGGTATTTTTCACAAATATCATAAATTATTCATTCATAAATAAAGTTTTTTAGGAGTCACACCATCTGACATTTTACAAGCTAAACTATTTGACATTTTTCAGGCTATACTAACTTTGCCTTGTCAAAAAAAATGCCAAATGATCTGATATTTGTTGAGCCTTATTGACCTTGACATTGACCTTGGTGTAATTTGTCATTTTTCTACATGTTGGTCGCACCACATAACTTTATTTTGGAAAAGAAAACTTTTTCAAATATTTATAATATATGCTTCACTGCTTATTAGTTTTTTTCCCCCAATACTACCACTACTACTACTGCTAATAAAAATACTTCAGTTAATAAATATGTAAATAATTAAACGCATAACATCTCAAATATCAAGGCAGTGGTACTACCCTGACATTTTGTACATTAAGCCCCCCAAAAATGTCAAAATGAATTTTAATTAAAAAAAATTAAAAATGTGCCCATCAAAGAAGAGATATATTAAAGTATGTGGATGTATGAATTGCGTTTCAATGTTCTATTAGATAAATTGATGAATTAAAGGACAAAAAGCCTCATAGCATTATGGGATAGCAAAGTGTCCACTGGTTGTACGTTTCGGAATCTGATCAGAACCAGTATGTTATCCTATGTTGTTCATCATGAACACTGAGTTTTCGGATGCCCTTCTTGTTTGACGTACTGCTATTGGTTCTGTTTAGGAGGGAGGTGCGCATATTCGGACGCAGAGATTGTAAAAGGCCCTTCTCAATGTGTTTTGAGCCAAACCGTCACAGACTGTGACACACACGCTGACACATACATGTTGACAGACAGCTCATAAAACATACACACTCACACACACACACACACACACACACACACTGCTAAGGTATGATCAAGGTTCAGCCTTGGATGTTCAGACAGGTATGGAAGCAGGAGCTTTGGTCCCCAAGGCTTGAGAAAATCTGGATGTACTTTCTGAATTATTGATGCAATGTAGACTATGCATAATGCAAAATACATGTGCTGGGGAGACCTGGGGCAGTGCTTTGGAGGCAGGCAGGTCGGCTGTTTTCAGCACAGCCAAAATGGGCACTAGATCCCAGTTTAGAAGCCTCACCTGACAAGACCTGCAGCACTAAAGTGAGTACAGCTCATTGTGCTGTAGAGAGGTTTTATGCCCACTGTACAGCTTTACACTCCAGCCATTAGATATAGCATACATTTATGGAACGGTTCTGGCCATCAGATCATTTCTATAGGTGCCATTATTTTTGTTTCTGTAAGAGCTTGGGTTTTGTGAACCAAATCTGAACAAATTAATATTTCAACACATGACTTAGTGCTTCTCTAGGCAGCAATAATTTACCAGGCAATTCTGTTCCATTTGTTCCATTCACATCGTTATGTTTGTTGTCCTTGGCTGCTTTATTGTATCATACAGTCTGTTGGGCAAATCTCAACTTTTTTAAATGCATCCAAACTGTAAATCATTCAAGCTTTTATTGGTGTTGCTTGATGTTGCTCATACTTAAAGTTAGGGATTTCAACAGACCCTATTTTTTTAAAAAGTAAGTCCAAAAGATTGGATTTTTGGCTCAGCAGATGATAAAATGGGTGGGGAAAAAATGACCTATTGAAAGAGAAACCAGAATATTATTGAGATTTGCAGGTGGGATCTTTTAACCACATAGCAACAACCAACAAAACGGTCATAAAATCCAAAAATGCAAAAACCCTGTTGCTGTTTTTGTGATCTGTAACTGTTCCTTACAGTTAGTATCATTGTGTGATACTATAGTTTTAAATAATATTTTGAATTTATTTTTACTTTTACATATTTAGTTGCCATTTTAATTTTAGTTAAAAGTTTAGTCATTTATAGTTGCGTTTCTGTTCTTTTTATTCATTTTTGTCTATACAGTTTAAAAATAAACTACTTAAAAATGACAAAATAAAATAATTACGTTAAAATAAAATATTTTAAAAAAAACTTAAACTTCTTTTATTTCAGCTAGTTTCCAAGACAACATTTCTCATTTTCATTTAGTTTAACTTGATGTATTAAAATAACTAAAACTAAAACTGAAATAACAATGAATATAAACTATATAGACAACAAAAACTAATACAAATGTAAATTAAAAAAACATTCAACAAAATTACTAAGTTGCCTTTTGCAAGTTAGATTCAAAATATAAATTCAAAGTGTTTTGTAAAATTTAGTTATTGAGTTCATGCTCAGATTTCCCTTGTTATGCATTCCAGCGTCTTTTATAAATCATGCCTCTGTTAAAACATTCTCTTATCCATCATTTGCAATGACAGAAACTGCGTGGGTTCTGATCCTGATTGTGTAAGAAAACAGCGGAAAGTGAAAGGCCAGTGGTATTCAAACACTAATTCATGTCAAGCGCACAGGGAGCAGACGCACATGCAGACAGTATTAATTCCAACCCAGAACTGTCTATGAACTGTCTTTGACCCTCTCCATTTAAATGCACACAAACCCAGACAGACAACGAGACCATCTCCCTTCCCTCCCTCCCTCTCTTCCGGCAGACGCCAGTGCTTTGATTGTCTATCATGAAAGCAAATATGTATACCTTATAAAGACATGACCAAGGTCAGAATAACAACACATAAGGGTCCGATCTCCATATCCAACAGATTATCTTACAATAGGGCATTTCACTTCAAACTTAAGATATACATTTATTGAAGATGCTTACAGGGCTATATTAAGTCATATGTATTGATTTTTTTTTTTTCAAAAGACAGTTGTCTAAGACGCACTTATGTGAGATTTGTTAAGAGTAGGAAATGTCCAAAGATCATGCATAAAATACAAAACTTCATCAGGATTTTCTATAGGGGTATAATGATTTCTATTTTCATTTAAAAGCATTGAAGTCCTTCCAATGTAGCTGAATTAATTTTGAAATATTTTCTTGATAAAAATGAAAACATTTTTCTTTTCAAGTAGAAACACTATTTCCAAATAAATTGATAATCACTTTGAATGGGCATGACGCCTCTGGTTATTATAGTTGAGATACTTTAATAGATTTTATTAATATTTTGAATTAGTTTTCACATTTATATTTCCCTTCTTCATTAAAATTTTTAATGAGATTTTTAATTACCATTTTTATTAGTTTTCGTTTATATAGTTTTTATTAATTTTAATCAAGTTTTTTTAATAAGTTATTTTTATTATTTTAAGTTGTTTCTTTTTGCACTGCAAGAAGCCAATCAGCAAATGCAAGCGAACCTCTCCTTTCAACATTGCTAAATCAAACTGCTGTTCAGAATATAAAACTGAACTTGTTCTGAACATTGTTTCTGAATCAAACTGAAAAATAAAGATCTGCGAATTGAATCAGTTCACTGTTGGCTCAAATATTCACACCTCTGCCTGTTTGTCTCAAGACATTTGAGAACCATATCAGAAAAATAATTCAGTAAGCTGCTTTGATATTCTTTTCATAAAATAATACCACACTAAAACTGAATACACTGAATGTAAACATCTTAGTTTCTTTTTATTTCAATGCATTTTAAAGTAAAACTATTCAGACTTTAAATTCAAACATATATTCATGATCCAACAATCATATCTCTCCCATAGACATTATTAATCATCATTCTAAAATGAAAAGATGTAATGCCACTTTTTTTGTGAAGCACGAGTTACCCGAGGAATATGAAAATGAGGAAAGTTTTTTTTTTTTTTTTTAGCTTCAGCTGAAGAAAAATGAAGAAAAGTTCCTTCATTTGTCTCCCCGCTAAGACCTGAACAACCATACAGCCATATTGAATTGTGGGACAGGAATGGCACACGGCAGCAGAGAGCACTGCTCTCATTAGGGACGGAATGTAATAAAAAAGATGATGTCTGCAGGGGAAAAACAAGCCCTGCTGGTCGATATGTTCCAGCGAGTGAGTGTCCCGTTTCGGTTGATGGAACGTATTACGATGGAATACAATTTTAGCTCCTGCTTTTCCTGAGCATCCCTGGACACCGAGATAGAAGAGAATGCCGACGCCTGTGGAACAACTGAAGTGCTGGAATCTTCAGAGCTCTGACAGGATACCTGAGCAGGTGACATCCTGTTTGTCAGATTCAACGCTCTCCTGACTTTGCTAGAGCGGGCGGAACAATCATTTAAATCTGTCGCCCTCTTGTGCAGCAGGACCTCTGGGTCCGAGGCTCTCAACTGGTGAACTGCAGGTCTGTCGTGAACAACAGAGAAAAACAATGCTCAATGCAAATAATAAAATCTAACCAACCATAAGCTAAATAAATAGGATGGTCAGATTTGAAAATGTTTAGCACATTTTCAGTTGTTCATGTCAAATATTATGCAGTGCATATGTGTGACATACCCGCCTCTGAATGTCAAGTTAAGAAGGCTCCGAGATGTGAAAAATCCAGTCAAAGGGTCATTGTTCTCTACACATGTGAACTGTCCAATGGCCTTTTTGTTAACGCTTTATTTTGAGTCCACTTTAGACGTTCGACTAATTATAAGTAACTTTGCAACTACGTCAACTAGCAGTCATTAGCGTATTAGTAGACCCTTTTTATTTTCACGGTCCCCAACAGACATTCTGTTGACCAGAAGTGAGAGTTAGTTGACATGTAATTGCAAAGTTACTATATAGGAAAAGTTAGTATAAAGAAAAGCATTTGGCAAATGGACTGCGAAAAGCAACTGTTGTTTGTTTGTTTGTTTGTTTTTTTAAATGCAGTTTAATAATTGCTTCTAAAAACAGTTATATCATTAAATTTAACTAACATTCTGAAATTGCATGAAATATCATTTTAAAAAATATTTTATTAATTTACTATTTTACTAAATTTCAAAACTTTGAAAACCATGAGCAAATCTACACTCTTAAAGGGGGTCATATGATGCTTTTTTAAAGATCATTATTTGCTTTATAAAGAATATATCTTTGGATTTGAGACTTTAGTCTTTGCAACTTTACAGATCTTCTTTATGCACCAAGAGCTTGTAAAATCATTGAAATTCAAGGGACATTTCAAAACCTGTTGATAATTATACATATTGTTGGGTTTATAGTTCATGGCAATATTAAAAAATGTCATTGTCCTTTTTGTTACTAAACAGTTTTGATATTGTGTTGAATCACTGAGTCCTCGAGCAAAACCACTTGGAGAACCACTGCACTAGTTCACAGTTAACATCCTCCCATGCTCTAAAAAACAAGTTGAGAACATAAAAAACTGAAAGAGAATCTGCACCTTTACACATTTTGTGTAACAACAGTATGTTGTTATTGGAGGAGGCTATCAGATGGATGGCAGCAGCTAGAACAGAGGTGAAAAAGTTACTCAAACAAAAGCAGAACCTCATAAATGTGTCGGCTGCCTGGCAGCAAAGTTCAAAGAAATTATGAGTGTGGAGAGAAGTCATTTTTTCTCATACAGCCCATAAAGCTTTGCCGATGCAGAGATTGCCTGCAATGTCATGCGCTACAGACATTGGTTAACAGCGTGAGGATAAACAGTAACACTCAAGGTGTCAGGAGGAGAAAGTCGACCCACAACCTGCAAAACATCTGCAACTCTGCCCTTTAGCAGCTGATGGAATGTTCTTGCAATCGAAACCTCTGCTTTGTTTAACGATCATCTTGATGTAGCATCTCACGTAAGCTCAGGCTTTAGACTGGAATTCTGTGGAAAAACTCACTCACCTCATCTCACCACATGTAGAAATGCACATTCTCACCGCTATGACCCACATACAGAGAGCAGAGATGTCATGATTGATACATCACTCATAATAAATGTGGTTAATTTATATGCAGTAAATTCCTCTAACTTTTAACAAATTAGTGAACCAGAGTGGAATAACACTTCATTTCCCAGAATGCCCTTACCTGTTGAATTTCTTTGAATAGTGTGCAAGAGTCAAGTTCTGGAAGTTAAAATTCAGTTACTGTATTTTTAAGATAATTTATTTTTAATGATAACTTTAAAACCTATAAAAGTAGATGTACTCTGAGCAATGAGGACTGTAGTGTGTGTGTGTGTGTGTGTGTGTGTGTGTGTGTGTGTGTGTGTGTGCGTGTAATATATCATTACCTCGTATCTGGTTGGTTTGGTTCATGGCTTATAACTCTTCAACAAAGACAATTTTTTTTTAATCCCTATATGGAAAATGAATGGAAAAATACTTCTAGAACCAAGGCCACTGAAAAAGTGGGCAGACATTGTTGCAATTCATTGTAATTCAGTAAATTCCACTTGCTGTAATTTGTGTAGCGTGGGACCATTCAAATTGTGGATGATAACTGATAAATTACCCATATTTAAAGTTGTTATATAGTTAACTAAAGGTAAAACCAAAAAAGGGTGATGTTTCTTCATTTTCATTTAGTTTAAGTAAAATAACTAAAACTAAAACTGAAATAAATAAGTCATTTAAAAACAGCAAAAACTAATACAAATGACAAAAACTAAAAATTACTAACACCTTAAGCTAAAATTAACATGAAAGCAGATAATATAAAATTAAAATCTACAGTTTCAAATATTAACAAAAACTAAAATAGTATGTAAATGATGATAAAATAACACTGGTCTAAACTATTTTGAAAAAAAACAAATTAAAAACTAAAACCAGATGTTTGAAATGCTACAAGTGAATTTAGACATCACAATATTATAATGTACAGTACAAAAAATGAATATTTATTTTGTGAATTGCTAATGATTACATTTCAGTTTTTTTAAATCATTAGTGTTTTTTTAAAGCTTAACCAATATCGACAACTTTAAAAATTCAAACATTGTCCAATAACAATTATATATGCAAAGAAACAAAACTTTCATTGTACACACCTGTCATATCAATATGAATTTAAAAAAAAAACTTTCATTTTGTTTCATAGCTCTGTACTCTTACTGTATATGTCAAAAGATCTCATTTGTTTCAGTTTCTCTGTATTGGGGAAGATATTAGACAAGGTTGATCCTAAACATCTCCTGTGCAATGAAAGAGCACTTTCTGAGCAATAAAATCCTCCTCTGGGTCGGTATGTCCATTTAGCTGTGAGTAATGATTTACACTGATATTGTTGTAACACAAAGACACTTGGTTGACATTTCAGAATGTTTTCAAGAAACCCGAGAATCGGTTGTCACTGTGCCAAGCTTTCATTGATCCTCAAAGTACGTGTCCTAGTGTCCTGCTGCGCTCTCGCTCTGACAGCAGATTCCCTCTGTGCGCAAGTGACAGCCGATGACTGAAAGCAGATGCCGGAACATCTATCCGCTCTTGTTCTAAGTCACCTTACCCTCACCATAACAGATTCCGCGTTCCACTTTCCTTTATTCACTTGGCTCAGATCATCGCGGGATGGCAGACTGTCTAATGAATGCATAAGACCCCTTCAAAGGCATTAAGAGGAAGCCGTGCCTTTACAATATATTTTACTGCCAAGCCTATTTGGAGACATTCCAGAGGCCATTTTCCCACATTAGCTGAAGCCCCCTCCTCCTCTTTTAGCACCATTTGTCCTGATTGTTAAGGTGATGATAATGTCCTGGCTCCAGCTCAGGTAATTAGAGGTAATTTAGCTGAGACACTGCCCAGCAACAATGCAGAGTTTTTTCCAAGAAAACACATCTACAACAGATGTTGTAAATAAAGTTTTGGGAAGAATAAAAAAGAACAACCGTGAACGTCCGTCCTGATTGGTGATGAGATCATATCATTAGATATTCACCATCTTTGCCAGGCCCACATGGAATCTGTACACATGCATCAGAATTCTGCAAAATTGGAATGCGATTGGATTTTACTTAAAGGGACAGTTCACCCAAAAATGAACATTCTGTCATCATTTATTCACCCTCAAGTTGTTCCGCAGCTGTACAGGTTTCTTTTTAAAGTTACTGTAGGTTTGGAACAACTTGAGGGTGAGTAAATGATGACGGAATTTAATTTCACTTTCGGGTGAACTATACCGTTGAGTTTTACTTTCCCTCAGGTCCTTGAAGTTATTCAATATTTTGGGTCATTTTTTAGGGTTTACTCTTTATTTCATTGTTATTGACATTCCTGCACTTTCAATTTTTTTTAATTTTAACAGTAAAAATGTTACAGTAAAAACCTGTTTCTTTACTATGTATGGTGAAAAACTGTAATAGATCTAACATAAAAAATTACTGTAAAATACTGTTAAATGTACCATTTTTGGAAAGAACAAGTCGTCATATAATCTGCAGTGAAAAAAATAAAAATTGTCATTCCCAGAATTCCTTGTGACCGCTTACATTTAATGGCATTTCGATTAATAATAGTGTTTTTAATAGTTTTTTGTTGTTGTTGTTGTTATCAGTAATGTACATCTGGTTTTATGTTACATCTAATGTTGTTCAATTAATGTTGTTCAATTAATTCTTCATGTAGCTTTCTCTTTACTACCTGTTTTTTTTGTTTGTTTGTTTTTTGGTCAGTATAATGGTACAAAATAGATTTCAGTAGCAGCATGGCCTTACTACTTCAGCAGAAAAGGACTGTTGGATTTACTTTTTTTAAAAGTTTTTCTTCTTCTTGGCTTCGGCTTCTTTTGGCTTTAAAAATGACTAAACAGTAGTGCATGCACTAGCAACACTAATGTTATGAGTTAAATTCTGTAAAAAAGAATCTGTAAAAAATATGGTAAAAATGTTTCAGGCATTACAGTATAGTGTCATATTTGATATGTTATAGCTTATATTTTGCAATTTACAATTGTATATTTCATTAAGTGATATAATACATCTATCTATCTGAACTACCAAAAATCTGATTACCTTAAACTGCCATAATAGTATAATACAAAATAAATAAATAAATAAAAATCACACGATGAATCAGAGTTCATTGTGGCCGGTCCAGTACTTATAGTTGCACATGGTTAACTAAACTACGTAACATTAAAAATAAATAAATGTAATAAACTAAATAACATAACATAACATCAAATGAAACACAAATAAAAACAGTATTTTACAATAAAGCAATGTTAAACCATTTACAGTTTCTCACTGTATTATGGTTAAGTTAAGTTAAGTTAAGTTTAAGTTTATTTTGAGCAATATATATATATATATATATATATCAATACACATACATAGAAAAATAGAACAGTTTATCTCACATATATATGTATCCATACATATACAACTGTTACACATATCCATACACGTATTTACACATAATACTTGCTCGAAAGGGAGTGGAAAGAAGTAGAACTTATTTGCTCCCACCCCCAATTCATTGCCATATATTACACCATATGGTTGCTGCCATTGTCTGTTACTAATAATTTATGTGATATTATAATAGTTATATACAAATACCCAAATACAATATGTCCGTCTCAATAATCACAATAATACATTATAATAATCCTCATTATCATAAACATTCTAATATGTCCCAGTATTTATAATAATCATGTAATATATAAAATATAACCATATCCTATTATATTGTTAAATCACAGTTTTATAATAACAATAATAATATTTATAATAAACATTAATATCTGCTCCTGTCATTATCATTATTATTATTTGCTCAGCTATGTAATCGTATCCCGTTCTGTTGTAATTATATCACCATTTATAGTATCAATATTAATAGTAAGAACAATTATGATCATCCCTACTACCGTTTTTTATACAATAACCATCACCCCATAATCACAATCCTTAGAACACCAAGATCCCTCCCTCAGCCTTATATTTTTTCAACACCATTTCTTTGTATCTTGATTTAAATAGGTAAATATTTGGGCATTGCTTGAGCTGTGTCCCCAAACCATTCCAAAGTTTGACACCACACACAGACACACACAAACTTTTCCTGGTGGTTCTCACCGCCTGGACTTTAAGGTTCCCACATCTCCTCAGATTATAGCCCCCCTCTCTTCCTGTAAATAACTTTTGAATATTGCCCAGTAGTTCATTTTTGTTGGCTTTATACAAGAGTTGTGCAGTATAAAAATCAACTAAATCAAAAAGTTTTAATGGTAAAGCAACAAAGTTTTTACTGTAGCATTTTTACAGTTTTTGTACAGTGTGCTGTGAATGCAATGTGTGTTTCATATGACCTGCCCCTGAGCAACATAAAAACAAAGCAAACTGTGGTTGGTTGCTTTACATGTCTGCCGGACAGTCTCGTCCTGTCTTCCTGGTCAGGGCTAGAATAGGCTACAAAGAGGACCACATTTTAACAAGCTAAATCCCTTTTGCTGCAATTTAATCAAATATATTCCTTTAAACAAAAGGAAATCATTTAGATCACTCACATTT
The DNA here is from genome assembly GCF_001515605.1 of Sinocyclocheilus anshuiensis. Lineage (NCBI taxonomy): Eukaryota > Metazoa > Chordata > Actinopteri > Cypriniformes > Cyprinidae > Sinocyclocheilus > Sinocyclocheilus anshuiensis. The sequence continues at coordinate 5,088,642 of NW_015548296.1, read as the reverse complement.
AGCAAGCATGCAGAAGATGCTTCAATTCCCGTTAATCGATTCAGTGGGAAAAGAATCCTTCTAGTCAAAATGCTCCTTCCATTATTAGTCTTCCTTAAAAATCGGTATGCCTGTAAATACAGACGGATGTGGTAGGAATAAGTGTGACGTGTTCAGAAGAGCAAAGCATCTCTAGGGCCTGAGAGTTGGAGTGATTTTAAAGGCATGCTAAAACTCAGCTAAATGCAGCAATCAATACAGCGCTATACATGGAGAGAGAGAGAGAGTGCGGAAAAGAGGGACGTGACCTAACTGCTCTATAGTCCAGAGCTCTTCCTTTGATTCACTGTTTTCCCAAAAGTGCTCATGCGGAGGAGGAATGATTATATGTCTGCTGATTGCATTACAAAGGCACATCTGACTTAATGTGTACCAAAACAATCTTCTCACTGCTCCTCGTAAATGCTTCAGCTGGAGAGGTAAACGACCTCCAACCTTTTCTGTTGAGAATATCGCTTGTGTTGTTTTGGTCAACAGTTGATGAGAATCAGGCAGGGGACATTTTATTTTGGATAGATGTGCATGATGTCGAAAAGGAATTTTTTTTACCATTTATAACAATTGTTTGGAATAAATGGCTCAATGTAAAGCTGTGTAGCTGTAAAGTAGAAAGTGTATTTTATACACACATTTTTTCAATAAACATTTATTCATTTAACATCTGCTAAATTAATAAATGTAGTTGTAAATAAATTTTTTGTTCAGCATAACAATATTGTGAATTTTTCATCTTGAATATCATGACGTATATGTTCAAGTTAAATTATTATTATTATTATTATTATTATTTTAATAATAATATGATAATATTAATAGTAAATATTCATGTAATACTTTCTTAAACAAAAAAAAATATATCACTAATTATTCTGTATATACACAAGTTTGGGTCGAATTTTGAATGTTTATGATACAAGTCTCTTATGCTCACCAAAGCTGAATTTGTTTGGTCAAAAATACAGTAAAAATTGTAATATTTTGAATAATTAATTTAAGTAAAAAAAGCTGTTTCCGACTTTATTATCATTTAAAATGTTAAGGCAGATCTGAATTGCCAGTCTTTTCCTATCTTCTGCTCTACATGATTCATAAGAAATCACTCTAATATGATAATTATTAGTATTTAAACATTTATATTATTGTGGTATATTTTTCAGGATTCTTTGATGAATAGAACATTCAAAAGAATAGCATTTCAATCATGACAACTCTCTGAAGATTTTAGCATGGTGATGGATTTGACCATGTTAATGTATCTGGTTTTGGCGGAATAGATCTGCTACGCTGCTGCTGAATTACTGCTGCTGTTGGTTATTGCTATAGTTGTAGATTATTGCTGTTGCTGCATGCAAGTACAGGAACTTGCTACTGCCAATGCATATGGCGCTGTGAGTATTTAAGACATACTGCTGCTGCACAAATAGCATATAAAATAACCCGTAGCAGATCTACACAGGTGGAGCTGGGGAAGGTGGAGGGTTTCAGAGAAACTCTGAAAGTGCTCTGCAGGAAACTCAAGTGAATGCTAGCCAGCCATATGAATGCAAGGCAGTAAGCTCATTGGCTGCATATGCAGCATGAACCAATCAGCTGTGCCAAGTCGTTTAACTCTCTGAATATCATCAGTTACGTTAACAACCCTTCGCCTGCGCCATCTAGAGTTTCATGACTGAACTATATATTTATATAAAACCGAAATCTTTTGTAACATAATACATTTCTTTACTGTCTCTTTTGATCAATTTAATCTTAATGCATCCTTGCTGAATAAATGTATTATTATTTTATTTTTTTTTAAATGTCTTTTTTTTTTTTGCTACAAGAAATATTATCCAAATGATTTCAATTCATATAAAATGTCAACTTGCTTTAAAACATGTCCAGAAAACAAGAAAGTCATGTTACTTCACCAATTATATGTGAAAGACCTCAGTTTATCATTCCTTGATGAAAGTCAGAGAAGTTTGCATGCACTATTTAAACTTCATGACAAAAGAGACATTGTTTAGAAATCTTGTTTGGCTGTTGGTTTAAAGTAAGTTGAGTTGCTGCAGATGGTTTCTTGGACTGGATGCAGGAGGGTGCTTGACCATTGACTGCCCTGTACATTAGGACAGCAGAGGAAGCGACATGGGAGTACTTGGAAATGTTTAATCGATTTTGGTTGGGAAGCACGAGAAGTATTCCGGATGAGTCTGGGAGGTTTGATTGCATACGCCAGGACTGAATTGCAGTAGTTAAAGTGAGAGCAGACCAGAGCCTGCACCAGATTTTGAGTAGTTTCTCTGGTAAGAAAAAGTCGGAAGATGTTGTGCAGAAGAAGTCTTGATTGTGGTTAATATGTCAGAGGTCGCAAACAACAAGTCGTTGTCCAGCGTGACACAAAAGTTCTTGTGGTTCTTTCTGTGTGGGTGAGATATTTGAGTTGTTTATTGACATGAGAAGGTGGTTTTTGGCTGGGATGAATAACGACTCGATAACTTCGGCTTCCGATGATGGGCGTTCATCCAGGCAGAGGTTCTTGCCAAGCTTCTGTTATTTGTGATGATACCTGGTTGCAGAATGTCAAAACTGAGTATCATCTAAGTTTGGCAGACAATTTAATCCGAAACAAATTACATCGAATCTGGAATATACATTCCCAGTGACTGCAGTGTTCATAATTAATTGAGCTACTGTCTACACATGAATGAAAGTAGAACCCATGATACAGTGGCAGATGAGACGGCACTTACAATACATAAATAATAAGTTAACATGCGGGTAAACTGTCAAAAGCTGCATATGGTTGTCGAAAAGGTCAATAACAACCTCAGAGCTTCTAGTGGCACCTGAGCAGTGACGGACAGAAACACATGATCCTGCTTATGCTCTTGAGTATGTGTGTGCTGTAAGGAGCACAGGGTTCAAATCAACTGGCTTAGCTGCAACAGAGCTTGATGTGCTATTGACAGTGTCAGATCTCCACGGCCATCAGATAGAGTTAATGAAAGTCAATAGGCAACTTCATCAAATGTCCTATATATGGACATATGTGTGAAAAAGCTCTGAATTATGTTTGGGTGATTATTTTCAGATATTGAATATGACTGTAATTAAGATTATTTCTATA
>NW_015548296.1:5073143-5085107 GCF_001515605.1 Sinocyclocheilus anshuiensis | reverse complement strand
TATATTATTGATTTCATTTGAATCATTTTTGAATAAACAAATCCAGACAAAAATTGAGTGTCACTAAATTAAAAAAAACTATCGATTTATTGTAAGAATTTCATTAATGCATTCACAATGCAGCATCAAGTGCTTTATTGCTTTTATAAAATGGAAACTACATATTATGTATAATATATGTATAATTTTATATATATATAAAAAGAAAACAATTAATGACGAGAAACTTTTAAATGAAGTGACTCTAAATCTCTGCAATGTGGTGTAATGTGTGTGTGTGTGTGTGTGTGTGTATTAAATGCATAAAATCATTTTTGAATAAACAAATCCAGACAAAAATTGAGTGTCACTAAATTAAAAAAAACTATCGATTTATTGTAAGAATTTCATTAATGCATTCACAATGCAGCATCAAGTGCTTTATTGCTTTTATAAAATGGAAACTACAATTAAAAAGACACAAATTCTCATTAAATTGATATTTTAATATCAATTTCAAGTGTGAATCTTCCACTGGAAGATAAAGCCCCTGACATCTTGTGCAACGTTAACATTTGGCCTTCATATAGTGAGCATATGTTTCGCATCATAGCTTTAACCATATTGTGCATTTTAGCATGACTGGAACGCTGTATCTGAACTATCCGTTTCATAAAAATTAAGCAGCCCTATACAGTTGAATTTTATTGTACTAAGAAGGGATCCACTATTTCTTTCAGACAAAACTTGGCATATTTATATGATTTATATTATTTATAGTTGCGGTCGGAGAGGTGTTGGATCAAAATAGGCCTCTGTAATTGTTTTTCCTGACTCTGTGCTGCCAAAACTATTAGTGAAGCTCTGGCCTGTGGTGGGCCTCTGGGGGCCAAGACAATGAGATACAGGAGCTGTCAAAAAAATACCAAGAGGCCCTCAAAGAGAGCTGCGTATGCACTTATGTGTCCTCGCTGAATTGGTATTCCAGACCTGGGTGCTGATAAAATTCTCCCAGCCAAATGATGATGGCAAACTTTTCAATATAGTAAGATTCCATTTTTATTGTTTCATCTATATGTGCCTGCTTACTTGTTTTGCCTTCGAGATAAACTCTTTGTTTCGATACACATCTGAATATTTCTCAGCTGTGATTTTTTTTAAAGTCAAACAGCTCCAATATATAAGAAGTCGTTCTTTTTTATCTGTCACATCATTTAGTGGGCACTTTTATCCAAAGTGACATATCACGCAAATAAAATCTGTTACAACATTGTTATTCATATACAGGGTAATGTGTCTAGCACCTGTACAGCAGCTGGCTGTATGACAGACCTATGATCTCCACATGAGCACAACGCTGGAGGAATTTATACAAACAGTTCCCAGGGAGTTTCTCACTGTTACTAATTTTAGGATACAGTAATTATGAAAGGCTTTTAAGCGCAGCCAAGCACCCTGGCTATTTGAAATGTACTGTTTATTGAAGGTTTGTGGTTCATTGGTGAACAGATGTTGCAGGGCCCACATGATTAACACTAATTGTTCCAGATGAAGAATAGTCTAAATAAATTAATGCACAAATAAAATAATCTCCTAAACTCAAATGGTTAGTGTCAGGGACAGAAATTAACTTTTCCATTAAGGGGCCCTCTAGAACTGATTTCCAGGGGCTTTTTTATAAACCTTTGTAAGGGTAATTTTTAATTATTCTGTTTAAGGTAGGGTAGGCGATTTCGGAGAGGTGAGTCAGCCTATGGCAGGGGTAGGCAAGTTCGGTCCTAGAGAGCCGCAGCCTGCAGAGTTCAGCTCCAACCCTGAAAAAAAAACTCACCTGCCTATAGCCTTAGTAATCCTGAAGACATTGATTAGCTTGTTCAGGTGTGTTTGATTAGGGTTGGAGCTGAACTCTGCAGGACTGCGGCTCTCTAGGACCGAACTTGCCTACCCCTGGCCTATGGTAACATGGGAGCATGCAGTGTTCTGACTACAGAAAAAAAGGTAAAAACCATTTAATTTGTTTATTGCTTTTTATGGATTAGAGAATCAAGACTTGACGTGTTATTTCGGTAGCATGACAAACAAAATGGAACACTAATGCGGTCCGTGTCTTCATGTGAGTTACACTTTCGCAAAAACTCCCGTTATAATCACCGAAGCAGTCTAAACTACAAAATTAACCTCTTACTTACACCTTTTCTGCACTTGCCACTTTGTTGTTTATGATGATAACAGAAGTCGCGAATGCAGATTCAGAATTCCGTCAGTGAGCACGCACACTGAACAAAACGCCTCTGATTGGACGTTGCGTTCCTTAGCTCAACAGAAACGTGTGTGATTGGTTGTAATGGTCAACGCTGCAAACCTTGAGTAGCGAGAAGTGTGTTGTAATGTGGGCAAATCTGCTGTAAATGTAATGCCACAATGGGCATTTTCATTCATTTCACATTTCACTTTAATCGTAACAGCCGTAATAGATGGAGGATAATAGTGCATGGGGCATTTTGGTCCCCTTACCTTGATTTTGGGGGGCATTTTTGTTCATTTTGGTGGTGTTTTTGCCTCAATCCCCTGTTAATTTCCGGCCCCGGTTTCTGTAAGTCTAATGGAGAAGGATGGTTTAGATGTACAGAAAAGTTTCGCAAACCTATTTTCCTCATTAAAGTTACAAGAGCACCTCTGAACAAACAATCCAGGGAGCCATTGGAGTGCGAATGTTTTCATATTCAAGATATGCACTGATGGCACATCCATATTAGTGTCCAATTGAAAATAAAAATGTGTTGTGTGATTTTGATGCTGAAACTATATAAATGCAAATGGGCGCAGGGCCTGATGGGTGTTTCCTCTCCCTGAACATCACCTTTCAGTCTGCCTGACTGTCGCACTGAGATTCGTGAACAATTTGAACAACCAAATTGATTCCTTTATTATTTAATTTCCTTCCCCTTTTAAATGGCAGTCAGCTACTTTCCAGAACAAGGAAAGTCTGATATTTTAGTTCTCAGAAGAGAAAGAATTTTCAATATTATAATGGCCTTTGAAGAATTAGTCCAAACAGCAAGAAAATTGTCTAAGCCCTTCATGTATTAACTTGTTTATTAAATAAAAGAGCTAAAAAGATCCTGTTAGTATTGGTAAAAACGCTTGGCGTTACACACATCTTCCTCTGGGGGGCAGACTGTAACTTATTTGACCATTAGCTAGAAAAGCCTCCTAAAATGAAGTGGAATAAACAGAGCTATAAATAACATAACACGTAAATATAGCTCTAAATATAAATATTTCAGTCAATGTTTTATGTATCTGTTGGTACTTGTTTTTCAATGGACTCGACAATGAAATACATCCCCTCATATGCATCTCCTTTGGTGGTGGGAAATGGCAATGCATTTCTATTACAGCCCCAGCATCTGATTGCAGTCAGCCTCAGGTGCCAGTGTTTAATTTAGTTTACCACTCTGTATCTATTTATTCTGCTCCCGTAGCTGGAAAATTGATTTCCTTGCTTTGCACTGTTCATTATTCACCAGCCAATGAGTCTAAATGTGCTGAAATAAAACATGAAACACTTGTGGAGTTTAATTAGCTCTCTTTGCACTTATCTTCCTGTACAAAATGACAGACCATTGGAGAGGAGAAGAGAGGAGAGGAGAGGAGAGGAGACTGGTCTGAACTGGTCTCGGTGGCATCATTGGCATAATGATGTGTTAATGTAAGACAATGAGCTCAGAGAACATAATCAAGGTTAATTGTTTGAAATTTACATTATTTCTGTGGTACTACAAAAGTCTGTAAAGATGCGCATAACTAATAGCAATAAAAAACAAATGCATTCAAATTGGCATTGGTCATTTGAGCACAGTTTGCTTTGACACGTTTTGTTTTTAGATGGAATATAATGACTGGGCTATATACATTGGTCCCAAACGTATCTAAACACTTCATGCACTTAAAATCCATTTTATATTGTTATTGTTATATCTTTATTGTCATTACACATGTCCATGCAATGAAATTCCGCTGGAACAATCCCATTTACAGCATTAAGTATAAAAAGATAATTATTTACATTTAACATTAAAATACATTTACCCCATAAATAAATAAATACTCTAGGAATCTAAGAAATAATATAAAAATACACACATTTGTATATAAACATACGAAGATAAAAGCAGAAAATATATAAAATTATTTATTAAAAAAATTATATATATATTGATCATTATTAATAAATATAATATTATTAATAGTAATGCTACTACTACTACTACTAATAATAATAATAATAATAATAATATAGTACATTTATTTAATATTATAAATAATAGAAAATATTAAAATATTAACTCATATATATATAATGCTATTACTTCGTATGTATTTATTTATTTGTTTACTAATTTGCTCTAATAATATGCATGTGTTGTTACTATTATTATTACTATTTGAGCAATACATAATACATATATGTACATGTATAAATATTACATGTACAAATATATTTTGCAAGATCATTAATAATTCAAATAACAGTATTATTAAAAAGTACATATATATAGTCATAGTAATAACATTAATAATAACAACAACAACAATAATGCACGTTATTATTGTAAATGAATCTACTATTTCATAAATAGTTATTGATTATGATTAACAATACATCATATTATAAATAATTATAATTTATTAACATAATATTATTACAATATTATAGTATTTTAAAGTGTCCAAATGCATTTTGGTGATAGCAGTGAATTGGAACTATTGTGTATGTTTATCTTGGATCAAACTGTCGGCCTTAAATATGTCATTGTGATGTCAATTAAATCACTGTTGTTTACCAGGTCGCTCTCTTTGACATGCTATCTAAAAGTAATTCTGGGCAACAGTCCCGGTTGCCTTTAATCTGCTCTGTGAATCACCACCAGCAACAAACATTAAAACCTAGTCCCATTTACAGGTGCGATGAGTCCTTCCCCGTGAGCAGTCAGGTGGCAGTGTTTTGGCCATTACGGCCTGTGCTGCTAAAATGTGCGAAATATTTTGTATACTTGGATATAGTCCCTAATTTAAGCAAAATCCTATTGTGCTTTGTGCTTTTTGTTTAATCATACTTTATTCTGCCATTCCAGTTCCATCATGGCAAACAGGCTGGCATCAAAACAGTCCCAATTTAAAAGCTCAAAAAACAGCCACGGCTCTCCTCAAAGCACACATGAATCTCTTCTAATGGACCTCACACTCATTTACAAAGCTTGTAAAACCTCTGGGGGGATTTTCGGCATCAAATTAGCCTGTGCAATTTGAGGCACTTACAGTGGTCTGAAAATGTGGTCATTTACTTCGCCGAATCCCAAACAGATGAATCACCGAGGGTGATAGGCCTTTAGAGCCAGTGAACTTACAGTGGGTAATGTCTTTAATAACACACTGCAGTCATTTAAAGGTCTTAGTATTTCCAGTCTGGCTTCAGCAAGCAAAAATCCTGTTAAGCAAAGCATATTTGGAAGTACAGGAGGAGTCTGTGTCATAATTAAGGCCATGTCTCGCTCCGTGTGTAACAGTCACGCAGTTTAAGGCAAGATCCTCAGCAGCTGCCACTTAATGGGAGGATTTTATAGGCTTCTGTCTGTACCAAACATAGCTGTATACATTTCAGGTTTCAGCTGTAAGAGGGTGAGTGGTTTGGTGAGTTCAAGAGATGATGTAAGTTGTGGCTTTTTTGCTTTATGATTTATGGAGCCTCATAAACACATAAAATCCCCTGCATGTGGCTTTAAGCACACACGAGCATTTCACACAGCACTCCAGAAGCTGGACCTGAAGGGGAGCTTAAAACCATTATTCGTGTCTTGGTGTTTGCTTCCATCTAGTGGTTGAAGCATAAATTGCACATGAGGTTAAAGATACATGGAGGCAATAAACACTGAAAGAGATAGTTGACCCAAAAAATGAAAACTTTATCATCGTTTACTCATCCTCATGTTGTTCCAAACCTGTATGAAATCCATTCTTCTGTTTAACATAAAAGAATATATTTTGAAGACTTCTGGTAACCAAACAGTTGCTGGTAGCCATTGACTGCATTGTAAAGAAACTCATAAAGGTTTGGAACAATTTGAGGATGAGTAAATGATAGAATTTGACAGAATTTATTCGTATGTTATATTTTGGGTGAACTATCCCGTGAAGTCATTCTATTTTTTTTTTTTTCCTCCATTTTTAGACCGAAACAACAAATATGCTTAATTCACCTCCACAGCAGTACAGAATTACATGGTTGGTCATAATTCAGATAAGCATTTGATCTGCTTATTGACACATTTAATTTCCTTTCCTAATTTCCTTTCTTTTGACCTTTGTCTCAAACCTCTGTCTACATAAACAGTATGAATTTATTTTATATACAATATTTGGACTATTGTAGACATGGTCTGAGCAGAGAGGACAAGAAAAAAAGGTGAAAATCCATGTGATGTAGTCATATGGACTATAAATAAAATTTGTTTTTAATCATATTTCATGTCTTGAAAATAATTATTGCTTCTGTCCGGTTTCAACGGCACAAATGAGTTTTAATGTACCCGAATGCCCGTATACGTAACTATTTCCATTTCCTCAAAGGCAGTTGCTCGGCTGACACATGCGCCATGAAGTCCCAGATGTACACAACCTGGATGTTGACACGCTTGCTTCATGGGTATTTGTGTATTTATTTATGAGCCAATCACAAATCCCATGTGACTAATAATTCCAAATTAAAACTCCTTCCAGCAGCAAACGATAGATAGATAGATAGATAGATAGATAGATAGATAGACAGACAGACAGACAGACAGACAGACAGACAGACAGGGATCTACTGTAAAATGTAAATAAATCATTTTAGTAAAAAGAAGAAATATTTTATTTGTTTACCTGCATGTGACCATTAACTAAGAGAACCGTGAATATGTGCATGTACTGTTACACTGTTACGTGAAAATCACTTCAAATCCTAGAGGGTACTTTTAAATATTTTAGGTCAAAGGCTTAGGTTGACAAACCAGTCTGAGAATCCCTGTAACAGAGCACTAAATGAACATTAGAGGGCAGCAGTGAGAGCAGCACTATTCAAGTTTTGCTTTACTAAAGCTATGCAATTAGACTCATTTAATCATTTGCACCTTTTCCTTGGCCTGTCTCTCATGCTGTTTTCACTGTATATGGGGAGGTATCCAAAGCACATAAACTGGTAACGGGGTTCCTCAGGGATCAGTTCTTGGACATCTCCTCTTCTCCATATACACTATATCACCATCCAGCTGTTCACTATATCACCATCCTAATGTTTGCTGACCATCTGACCTTCAAAGACCACATTACAAAGACAGCTTGATCATGCAGGTTTGCACTGCACAATATCAGAAATATCAGGCCCTTCCTAACAGAGCATGCTGCATAACTTCGTGTCCAGGCCCTTGTCATTTTTTGGCTGGACTATTGCAATGCTCTTCTGGCTGGACTTCCATCATGCACAATCAAACCTCTACAAATGAATGCAGCAGCATGACTAGTCTTCAACAAGCCCAAAAGGGCCCACGTTACACCTCTCTTTATCACCCTATACTAGCTAACGTTTGTGGGTCACATCAGCTTCAAGACGTTGATGCTTGCTTACAGATTAGTCACAGGCTCAGCAGCACCCTCCTACCTCCACTCACTCTTATGAATCTACATGCCCACTTAAGATTGGTAAGTGAGCGATGTCTTGTGTTACCATCACAGAGAGGCATAAAACCACTTTCCGAAACATTTTCATTCACTGCTCCTTGCTGGTGGAATGATCTTCCCACCCCTATCCAAAATGCTGAATCTCAACCGATTTCTGAAACTTTGTATCACAAGCATTTTTTTGTGTTTATCTGTCTCTGTATGATGAATCGCTTGTTGTATTCCTCATTTGTAAGTTGCTTTGGATAAAAGCATCTGCTACATGAATAAATGTAAATCTAAACATATTGACGTGCTATTAAGTGTGCCTTCTGTCTCTCATAGCAACAGTGTATCTTGGCGCACCTTCTGTGGTGTGCATGCTGTCCATTCTATGGCTTCTCTGGATTTAGCTCAATTTAATCCTATGGGTGACTGCACCTGTGAACCATACTTGGCAACTGTAAATATACAACAGGCAACAAAAACAAATTTAAACTTGGACTTTTAAAAAAAAAATCAGCCTGTAGTGTGATGTAACGGTGTTTATTGTATGTTGCTATGGATTTTGGGAACTGCTGTCTGATTCTGAAAGTTTATTAAAGAGAAAACATCAAGATCATGAAGTGAGCATGACTTATGGAATGACCAATGCTGGGGTCATATAGAGGTCAAAGAATTGACATGTGAATCAAAATATTACAGGTTCCAATTCCATGATTAATGACACTGTTAATACTGCTAGGATATTAAAATATTTTAAATGCATATATATATTATTATAGGGTAAATCAATGCAAGTTACCTATTTCTATTGCAACTCAGTTTGCCCAGCATTGTAGGATCCTATAATAGTGGAATTACACTTGTAAATGTAATTTGGTATGCTTGGGCAAAGCACTGGGACATATTTATAACTTTACTGTTCTTGTGGTGGCAGTTACATTTACGCTACTTTCTGTACTTTCAAAAGACAAAAACTCCTTAACTTCGGACCCTGCGTCCATTGAAATGAACATCATATGTTTTTTTGTTTAAACCAATAAAATTGTATGTTTTCATAATATGAGCAATGCCTGGTCACTGATTGGTCCCTGATCAACCAATCACAATGAAGATATGACTCCTAACTTAATCTGATTGAGCTACAGGCATCACAAAAGAGAGACATGATTAACCAACTAGACAAGAAGAGGAGGAAGTCCACATTTTACCTTTTATATGCAGATTTATGTTTATTGTAGCCTCATCAACTTGCACGTATTATACAATTAAGACTATCAAATGATAATATTCAAAGTGATATTGAAGATCTTTCAGAGTTGCAGAACACAGGATTTTTAAATAATGTAATGTCCATCGCAATGGACATCAGGTCTTGAAAGATATCAGCAGCACCTCATGAATTAGTTGTATAACAGTTTGATAAATTTGTGGAAGCATTTGAAAGCTAAATACAGAGCTTTCTAATGTTAATGTTTTATGAACATTGATGTTAATTAATGAAATTAATATTAATATGATTTCATTTATGTCATCAAAGTGACCATAGCCTGTCAATCAACTTTTCATTGGTTTTAATGAGAAACAGCCATAGTGGATGTGAGATCAGTGAATAAACAGCAACACACACACTCACACCCCCTCCACACACACTGATGCCTTGATGCTATAATGCACACATTCATATATTAATTAAAACAATCAGCAAGTACACATAAACCCATTCACATACACACAAAGACATTTATACATATACTCAGATTCACCCACTTCAACCAACAAAAAAAATCAAACAGGTTTTTTTGAGAAGTCATATCATCTTACCTTTTTTTTCACATTCTTACTGCATTGTTCATTCTTATAGTATGTGCTCTTTTCAAAATCTTTTTGACACTAGTTCAACTATCGTGCACAAGCTCTACTTATTATGTACGGTTAAAATATGGGGATTTTTATTTTTCTTCAGTCTGGGTGTCCATTATAGTAGACATGACAAAAAAATCTAATAAAAAAAAATGAGTTGGAACAAATCTTGTTTTTTAGACTTATTTCTATATTGGAGAAGAGCAAATATCAAGTGGATAAAAAAAAATGTGTCAAGTGAAAAAAATTCAGGTCTGAAGGGGTTAAAACAGTTGTAAAAGTTGTAAGATAAAAATGACGTGATATGGAACCTTTATACAGTGCATGCCATTGTCTATACCTCACAGCCTCGTTTTCATCTGCGTTAAATTCAATAATTCGTTCCTCCGATTTGGGTTATTACACTTGCAAGCCGTCATACAGCTAGGACGAAACTGGAAAATGGAGCTGTCCGCGGTGCTGAAATGAACCACGCACAAGTCACTGCGAGCAAATTGGCTTTTATTTGATAACGGGAAACTGTGATATTTAAGATGATTCAAAGGTGATACATGTAGGAGCAAGAGTTTTAAGAAATTAGTGGGGGATTCCTTAAGGAGGAATATTTGAAATAGATGCAGTTATTACGTTCTTATTATAAAATACCAATTACAACAAAACCTTAACAACGTAAATTAAATTAATCCAGTAAATGCTCAGATTGGTTCGATTGGTGTTTTCGATTCATTTTAAAGAATCGGCTCATAAGACATAAGACTGCACTGTATCTTCGTATATTTATTGAAAAGAATCGGCTCTTATTAAGATGAGTGCTTTGATTGACCAAAAAGAACCGAATCATAAGAGTTATTCGTTATAAAAATCTGACTTCACTAATCACGCTAATTCATTTTAAAGAACCGGTTCATTAGAGTCAATTGTTCGTCAGTCGACACCGGTAACACTAGAGTAGATGGTAAATTGCACGTTCGACAAGCAGTATTTCAGAATAAGAACCGATTTTCAGTTCCCATCCCTAGTGATAGCAGAAGCACATTCGTTATTTTGATTGAATATTGCGCTTCCCAATTGCAGTCCGCAGTGAAAGCCAGGGATTGGGAGAGAGGCTGAGAGGGCGTGTGTGTGTGTGTGGTTTACGTGTGACAGACCCCCTCCCTTTCTCCACCCCTTACCAGCACAAACAGCAGTGTGATATTTACATTTCAAACGACATTTACTCCATCTTGACCCTGCTAATTCACAATATTCAGCGTGTAGAGAAGCATCTGAGAAATAAGACGCTGATCTGTTGTTTTTAATTCTGGCGAGGACCAAAGCAAAGAATCGTTCATCGTCCTGTCGCTTGTGACATCGGGAATCGCAGGATTATGATGTTTTCTTGAATGTTGTGTGTCGCGGGAGGTTTGGGATGGGATATATGACGCCCTTTGGAAACTGAAGTCCCACTTTTGAAAACAGCCTTTTTTATTGTTTTGATCGAGATTATTCCAAGCAAACCTAGCAAAAACCATAATATTAAAGAAATATCTTCGCGTTAGCGTAGGATATCGATAGATCAATTGAAAATACACTGAATTTGGACATCAACTCCAGCCCGCAGTGATGCTCCAGTGTCTGGACTGACTTTTAATATGCGCACTCAGACGGAAATGGAAACCTGGTCATTTTAAATCATTGATCACTTGGAACCGAATCATAAACATAAACTTGCAACCATATCACAAGCTGTGATCAAGCTGACCACCCAGATGTGAAAGCGATCGCGTTTTCTGGGCTTCCCTGGTCTAAGGGATTACTTGTATTCATTATAAGAGCAGAACAGTCTTCGGAGGGTCCATCATGCCCACCTCTCGGTCCGACGCGTGCTCGGTGGAATACTGGGTCGATGGCTCGCGCCGAGATGCGACAGTGGAGGATTTCTATAATATGGGCCCAGAATTAGGCAGGTAAGTGCATTACTGCATCCACTTTACATTCGTTTTGATGATATTATGTAAATACTTACATGCACACTATACCTGTGATTTTATTTTTAATTACATGCCGACCTGTACAGTTTTTATGACAATACTGGTTCTTATAAGTATCTGTTAACTGATATGTAGAACCAATATTTAAATGTCTAATTGTATTTGTGGTTTTTGGCACAAATAATCTTCAGACTGCAAAAAATAAAAAAAGAATTGTAGCCCATCATTGTTAGAGGTTTACCTATAATCGGTTTGACCAATATATATTTTTTATGAATATTAACCCTTTTGTACATAGTTCTTCTACAATGTTTGTGAGATATGTGAGCATCATAAGCCAAAAATGTATTATTACTAAAATATTCATAATGGATATATTATGTTTCTTTTGTTTAAGTAGAACTTGTTATCATTGTTGTTCAAAAATCTGAATAAAGAACAATGGTTAATA
>NW_015548296.1:5067916-5073016 GCF_001515605.1 Sinocyclocheilus anshuiensis | reverse complement strand
TGTATATGTGTATGTGTGTGTGTGTGTATATATATATTGTAGCGATTGAAATAAGTGAAAAGACTCACTTGACGGTTTTGGCTTTTCTTTTATTAACGTGAGCGCTCGTGAAAAACCAATGCTTGGGTTCCGACCAAAACTTAAGGTTTTCCTATGAGTTAGTTAGTAGAAAAGTCCACTTCTACCGTGCCTTGTGCCTCTTGCGATGGAACATGCAGTGATTTTCCCTGCTTCGCATTCCATTAGGTCGTAAATGTATCTGGTGTCAGGGTTGCCATGGTAACCAGGGTCCTGGGCCCTGTTCACAGACAACTTGGCACCCAGTATGTTTATTGGGTGAGGGGTCTGTGAACGTTTGTTAATCTAATGAATAATTGATTTGTTAAATAAAATGAAAAATGGTGTGTCTGATTGGTCCAGACGCTACAACAACACACTTCTATATATATATATATATATATATTAGGGATGCACCAAAATGAAAATTCTTGGCCGAAGCCAAACAAAATGAAACACTGGGCCGAAGGCTGAATACCAACATTTTTTCCCCCATTTTGCCCCATTTCACCATTGCATAAATTAAATAGCCAAAATGTGCTTTAAAATTTTTTACTTAACACTGAACATTTTTTTTTACATTCTAGCAGACATTATACCAATAAAACACAATTTAACTTAAAATTAATAAGTTAGTAAAATAAAATGTTTTGACCATTTTTGAGACCCCCTTCTTGAATCAGGCATCTTGGCCGTGTGGCCTGGTGTGATATTATTCAGCACAGAGAAGGACTTCTATGGACCTTGTTTGCACAAAACGAAATGTTTTTAATGTATCTAGTTGCATTGTATGACTGCAAGTACTTTGATGTCTTATCGCTGAATATGCTGAGGACTGTTTGTCAGACACTGATGTGTTGAAGTGTTGGATAACAAGGCAGCAGATGGAGAAATGATGGCCTGCTCTTTTGAGTGCTCATCTGATTGAGTCATTCACTGACCATGAAAAGCAAAGACAAGATCTGAGAGACAACGTGAAGACACACAAATACTATATATAGTGTATAACATAATGCACCAGTGAAAAAAATTTCAGTCTTTTTGGTCTTAATAGCTGTAAGTTAGGACTTACAGTTTAATTACCTTCTGCAGGCCGTATGAAGGTAAATGTAAGAGCTATAAAGACCTTTTTAAGACCAAGTAAAGAAAATGTAAAAATTGAACACATAATGTCTATATAGTCTCTAAATGTAAATATATTAGCAATGCATCAAAGTTTGAAAATGTAATGTTCAATTGATCTCCATTTTTTAAACCATTTTACAAGAAAAAAGGTTTGAATGTGCTCCCAACCACTAGAATACAGAACTAACTTTTTCTGTACCTTCTGATCACACTGCACAAAAGGTGATGCTCTTTCTGAGTGTTTTTGTCGTTTTGCAGTGCAAATTTCTAAAGATTCTTAAATCTTCTTAGAGTTCACCAAAAAAAGGATTGTTCACCCAAAAATGAAAATTCTGCCATCATTTACTCACCCTCATGTTGTTCCAAACTTGTATGAATTTTTCCTTCTGTTGACAACAAAAAGAAGAATTTGGGTAACCAAACAATTGCTGGTAGCCACTGACTTCTATAGTATTTTCTCCCTTTTGGCTATCAGCAACTGTTTGATTACCCACATTCTTCAAAATATCTTATTTTATGTTCCACGCATGAAATAAACTCATACAGGTTTGGAACAACTTGAGTAAATGATGACAGAATGTTAATTTTTGGCTGAACTATGCTTACAAATGGGTTTTTGATTAAATCCAGAACAAACATCTTCTAATGGGCTCAGAAAATGATCCTAATTTAAAGGGAGGGAAAGTGTTTTACACCCCTTTGACAGATATTTGAAGAGTTTATTTGCAAAACAGATCACTTTTTTTTTTTTTTCCCCAAAAATCATGTTTTTTTTTTTTTATTGTGTTAGTTAGCTGTATTTTTTTAGTTATTTTTGAACCTAATCAAAATAACCCAACTGCAGTTTGATTGAAATTAATTGGAATGCACAATGGAAAAAACATGTTTTTTTTAAATTGTTCAAAACTGAGATCTGTTTTTGCAAATGAACTCTTCATTTGTTCTTGTTTTAATCATAAACTCACTTAGATTTTTATTTTTTTTTTGCAGTGCATGCAAACTTCAGTGTCATGACTTTATGAATTTAAGACTCTCTGCTCCGATTTTAGATTCTTAATTTGGTCAAGGGCGAATTAAATGTTTATAAAACCCACAGACACCCTGTAAATGTGCATTCCCTTCTTGAAGATTTTCTGTTCTCAAGGACACTGATTGTTTTGACTCAGTTGCCATGGACATAATAGTGCTGATGGGGGAGGAAGAATGTAGGTAAGAACCTCCATGATTAGTTGAGCGGTGGAGGTCAAAGTCGTGAAATGCCAACACTTTTCTTTCTTCAAACGTCTTGGTTTTATTAGCATCTTCCAATCTGTCGCTTTGTGCAGTGTGTTTGTGTATAATGCACAGTTATCGAATTTAAGATCTTTATTTAATTACTATACAGATTGCTTTGTGTTAACCACCAGGGGTGCCACATCTGTTGTGTTTCGCTGTGAAGAGAAGCAAACTGAGAAACCTTATGCTGTGAAGGTCTTGAAGAAAACCGTAAGTTGAGTTGCGATTATAAAGATATTTTCATTTTTCCTGATATCCCAGAATGACTGTTTGAGGTTATGTTCATTGTGTCATCAACTCAGATTGACAAGAAAATTGTGAGGACAGAGATCGGAGTCTTGCTGCGTCTCTCTCATCCAAATATTGTAAGATGTTTATGTTCCCGGCAACATCACATTGTTCACATTGTTATGAAATATTTCACATTCGTTGTATTCTGTGAGAATATGGATGAGCTCGTTCTGACGTGACTGTTCTCACTTTGTTTTCTTTCAGATTCGTTTGAAGGAAATTTTTGAAACGGAGACGGAGATCTTTCTCATCCTAGAACTGGTCACAGGTGGAGAGCTCTTTGACAGGTATGATGTGCTCCATAAATGAAAGGCAATTCAAATGTGAACAGGATTTCTGACATTCATCAACGCCTTAAAATAGTTCACTCCAAAAAATGAGAATTCTGTCATCATACACTCACCCTCATATTGCTCCAAAACTGTATGTCTTTCTTTCTTTTGCAGAAAGAAGATATTTTAAAGAATGTTTTGTTTGTCCATACAATGAAAGTCAATGGGGTCCAAAACAACACTGAAAAAACAACGTTCACTGTACAGAAGAAGATTTTTTTTTTTAGCATTATTAATTTACAAGTATATTTTATTTTTTTATTTAGCATTTTTGATTTTTGTTTCAGCATTATTCATTTTTGTTTTAGCATTATTAATTTTTCAAGTATATTTTATTATTTATGATTAATTTGTTAATATTTCTAATGTTTAATGTTAATATTTTTCAGTTTGCGTTTTAATTGAGCTTTTTAAGCTCTATTTTTATGTCAGCCAAGTAATTTTAGTACTCCAACATATTTATTTCCATATTATTTATTAATGTATTGTTTAAGTTTCCCTTTTTGTTTCATTCATTTTTTTGGAATTAAAAATAAAGTTGAAATAAGATAAATATTTAATAAAATAAAATGATTAAAAATTGCTTTATTGCAATTGCCAAAAAAAATGGTAACACTAAGTCTTTATGTATAATTCATTATAAAATTAGTTTTAATGCATTAATTATACCTTGTACTGCACCTTATAATGCACTGTACAGTCTCATTAATAATTGTAACCACAGTTAATACATTATATTTCAAATGCATTATACCCTTTAATAACCGTTTATAATGCATTATACATAAACGCTTTAAGTAAAGTGTTACCAAAATTATTTTTAATTGTTTTAGTTTCAGTTAACCATAACAGCACTGCACAGAAGAAAGAAAATCCAGATTTGGAACAACATGAGGGTCAGTAAATGATGGCATCAAGCAATGCGATTTACTGCTTGAAGACTATCAAGAGATGATCTGCCACCATGCAATGATACGATGAGGGCCAAATGTTTCTCCTTAGATCGTATGGTGGTCCAAAGCACAGGAATCTCATTTATTCTTTTTCGTCAACACTTCCCGGGTCAAGGTCTTGCAGCTCAGTGGGCTTTCTGTGTGTTCTTCTACCCAGCAGTGAGACGTAATTGAATAAAACAAGTTCCTGATAATTGGTTTAAGTGGGTTTGGTGCAGAGCAGGAGCAGGATGTGTTTGCCTACACACATCCACACACTGCTAATCAGAGCACTACATGCTGCCAGATCCACACACACAGACGCCTAAACATCAGCTGTTCATGTCTGAAAACATAGTCTATATACGTGCTGTGATGTTTTTTATGCTGAATTTGTTGTGTGTTGTTTCAGGATTGTGGAGAGGGGCTACTACAGCGAGAGAGATGCAGCTCACGTTATCAAACAGATCCTGGAGGCTGTGGCGGTAAGACCAAATGAATCATGGGATATAAAAATGCGCTTTTCACCCACACAGAGATTTGCTATTCATGTTTGAAAGGCAATAATGGTAATGTGGATGTTTAGCCTTTAAAGAGGAACACAAAATGGCTCTTTTGAAGTAAAGGAGTCTGATGTACTGGGTAGACATACTCTAATATTCACAATACAAAAGTGCAAAAATGCCGCTTTCAGAAACTGCCATGGTTTTGACGCTATAACTTACTAACATGCCCATGTTTACAAGTCAGTGTCTAGGTAATATTTGTTAACCTGGACTGCACTAAAGAATGACAGTGTAAATTATGCGTGTAAGTTTGATAATCATAACAAAGACCATTTACATAGAGAAGTATTAAATAAATATTCTGTTTACAATACTTAATCAACAGCATTTGTCCTTGATTCCCACAAAAATTAATAAAAAAAACATTTTTTAAATCTCGGGTACTTACAATGGAAGGGAATGGGGCAAGTTTCAAAATACTCAGTGTTTCAATACTATAGCCACAGGATTTAAAAAAAATTGCATTTTAACATGATTTTAGTGAGAGAAATGGCTTACCCCTTCCCCTTCCCCTTCCCCTTC
>NW_015548296.1:5054893-5067258 GCF_001515605.1 Sinocyclocheilus anshuiensis | reverse complement strand
ATATATATATCGGAGATCGCGCAGCTCACACATCCAGGAGCAAAGAAACTTGTCAACGCTGCCCCACGACTTTTATTAATAACAGTTTAAATACTGAATCGCTACATTATATTTTCCAGCAACGGGAGGATAAAATCGCAGTTTTTAAAGTAACCTCACTCTAAAAAGAGAAACGCATCTCTCTCTCTCTCTCTCTCTCTCTCGAATTGGCAATATTTGAGAAAAGGGTTTAGCGATTTCTAATTATTGGGGGGACTAGCCCCCCTCAATGTCTACGGTGGTTATCACCCTGATCAGACATGAATATATGTTGTGGCACTATCGTGCAGTCTATAATGATATGACGTTAGTTAGCAAATATTAGCAATTTTTTGCAAACATTTCTGTGAGTAACATGACCGTAAATATGAACTCACAATTGAATGTAACGTAAAACAAATGATTACTTTTCGTTAAAATCTTTATTAATGCCAAAAATGCTTACATTTATGTGTCTTTTTGTGCGCTCGGGCAGCCATTGTTGCCCCTGAAGCCGGTTTACGCTGAGATAATTCATACCCCTTCGTTTGAAGTGTGGTCCCGAAAAATCTTCGTTTGAATGGCTATCTGGCCCTTCCCCTACCCCTACCCCTCCAACCAAAAGAGAATTGAGACACCCCTACCCCTTCACGTGAATGTGCGAAACGGAGGGGTAGGGGAAATGGGAAGTGCTAAGGGGTAAAATTGGGATTGGGCCTAAATCTTAGAACTGCTTCGAACTAATCGTTTGAGAATTGTTGGAAATGAGGTGATATTAAATGCATATTTTGAGAAAACGAAAGTGTTTTTTTTTTTACCTCGCATGCATGTAAACCTGTTGTAGGAGACTCCCAAAACAATATTAGAAACCTTAACAATGGCATAAAAGGGGCACTTTAAGTTCATTACAGAATATGCTTATATATACAAATTATGCCATTTGCGATGCTTCATGGAAGTAGGCGGAGTGTCTCCTTTGATGCGCTTTGCTTGCTGCAACTCTCTGATTGGTGGAATTTGTGTGCAGCATCATGGGTAATGTAGTTTCTCACCACAAATTCTGCTTTCAAACATGATTATTTAAAAAAATCAATTGAACGAATGTGAAATTGGTAAATAATATAACCAACTAGCATGATATGATGATACGTGTCATGAGGGACAGCAGTTATTTTAATGCATTTTCAGCAGGAGGATTACTGTGTATGTGTTGGCATGGCTGAACGCATGTCCAGCGATGGGCTGACAGTGGAGGGACTTGGAGATGTGGGTCAGTCTTGTCGTCACTCAAAAGTGAACGGTAGAGTAAGCAGATGTGTGTGCAGAACTGCTAGTGAAAAATAATCTTCTCAGGAAAAAAAAACATTGCCATTTTTCCCCCCGGCTTTTAATCTCCCTGAGCAGGAGGAATGTGGGCTGGCGTTACATAACAGCTCAGCAATCTGAAGCAACAATGCGGAGGCCACATTTATGTGTTGAATGTTTGTGTGTGCCGATCGGATCTGCTTAATCCACATTGTCTATAGCCCTATTCGGACGGGACTAGTTTTACAGGGGGTCGTTTTGTGTTTGTGAAATTTGATACATTTGTGTTTCACAGATGTACTTGGTGAATCCCGTCCGAATCTAATGATATACTAATCTATATAATATATATCTAATGAATGCCGAATGAATTTAACGGTAAAAGACTGTAAAAATGCTACAGTAAAATGGGATTTTTACGGGGGTGGTGAGAGAAAAGCACTGACATCCTGGATTTGGACGGAATTAAAATCACCAACTACCCCCTGTAAATGGTGAAAATCACTTACGTCCCCGAGAAACAATTACCGTCCGAATAGGGCTAGACGTACTTGGTGATTTTAATCCCGTCTGATTCTGCCACGTCTGTGTTTTTCTCACACAACCTCTGTAATAATTCCAGAGCAAATTACCTACTGTTTTTCAGCAAACTCAGTGATCCTCTGAGAAAACCAATCCCGTCCGAATGCGAATGTCTGTGATTGCGGGCGATATATTTTTTTTTCACAACGCGTTTCCTTGTGTGTTTTGGCCAACATGAATAACCGTAGACGCTCTTACTGCATGCATGTTTGATATATTTGCCTCCCGGAAAAGAAATTTAAAAAAATAACAATAATAAAATCAAAAGCCAGATCACGTAAACTGTTAAGACTGGCTATTGTGATATCAGCGTCAGGTAAGATAACTCACGTTCATTT
Source organism: Sinocyclocheilus anshuiensis (assembly GCF_001515605.1). Classification (NCBI taxonomy): domain Eukaryota; kingdom Metazoa; phylum Chordata; class Actinopteri; order Cypriniformes; family Cyprinidae; genus Sinocyclocheilus; species Sinocyclocheilus anshuiensis. The sequence goes on along the minus strand of NW_015548296.1, from coordinate 5,065,015 downwards.
CTGCACTCAATTACATAATGTTTTAATTACATATGTTCCTTTATGAAAATGAAACATGGGTTTACTACAAATAAAAAAAAAAATAAAATAGTTAAACTAAAGTAACCACACATTAACATGGTTTTGCTATACTAGCCAATCAGCACAGCATCGTGTTTTAGTTTCAATATTTCTGAAAATCCCGCGTAGAATTGTGACTTGTTTGTAAACAAATCTGCAGTAAAATTAAGTGAACAAAGGACCGAGTTCTTACTGACGTGGAACAAAGGACCGATTTCTTACTGACGCGGTCTGGTTCTTCATTAAAAATAAAGTTCTTCCTCTCTTTCCTAATGTTGGGATCAGAAGGAAGGCAATGCAAAGACTTTGAAAAAGTTTTTCCACATCTTCACACTGCACAGCGTCTTCTTTATCATTTGATTTCTGCATAGACCTGCGCGCTCGCCTGAGTCGCCTCTCGTTTACACTACATGAATGAATCGTTGGGCGGGGCTAAACAGGCAGCGATGTAGAAGCAGGTGTTGATCTTCTTCAGTGGAGGAGGTGTTTATCCACACTATTACGTCATAAACTGGCACATTCCACAAGCTGTTGTTTTGGCAGACTGGCTTCAATATAAGCTGTTTTTTGGGCGTGTTCACACTTGGCGTCTTTTTTGACAAGAAAAAGTTGACAAGAGCGCTTTTTTAGTAAAATAAAAAGCTGGTTTTGAGCAGTGTAGAGTAGCGCTTGTTGTTTGTCATTTCTCCGATCACAAATGCAGACATGGTTTTATGTTTACGCGGCGCGATTCGCAACGCGTAAAAAGACAGTATAAGGGCGTCTTCACACTTGGCGTCTTTTTTGACAAGAAAAAGTTGACAAGAGCGCTTTTTTAGTAAAATAAAAAGCTGGCAGCGTTTTGGTTACAAATAGCAGCCGAGGGCGTCTTTTGTTGCTATAACAACAACTGCAACAGTAGCCTAGCGCTATATACTGCAGAAATGTCGAGAAAGAGTAAAAAGTTGGCTCTTGCGTTGCCTTTTGAAGTTAACGGTGAGGAGAATGTCGGTTCACAACGATGTTTTTGGGTGCGCCACATTATACGGGGAAGGAAACAGTATGGTGCTTACAACAATTTAGTCCAGGAGCTCCGGTTGGATGATGCACGGTTTGTGGCATATTTTAGACTAAGTTAGATACAGTTTTGTGCTCATATCATACAACTCCTTGTGCTCCGAAACTAGTACGAACCAATCTACCGGCTGTCTTTTCCATTTTTCTTGTTGTTTTTGTTGTTATGGAAACGACTCGACACTCGCTTGTCATTGGTCAGTTGTCAAAAAGGCGCTTGAAGTAGGGCGTTTTTTTCAGAAAACTTTTCTGCAGAAAAAGACGCCGGCGGTGGCGTTTTAAAAAGCGCTCAGGACTTTTTTGAAAACACGGTTTACTCCATAGGATTATAATGTAAAACAGACGCTGGCAGCTTCAAAAAAGACGCCAAGTGTGAACATAGCCTTAGAGTGTTGAGGTCTGAAACTTACAGGATGTTTATATAGTACAATGACCTCTTATATGTGAAAAGATCAAGGGAATTTTGATTTCTCAGTTCATGACCTCTTTAACACAAATTAGTCATCAAAAATGGACAATTTAATTAAATGAAATTACAATAATTAATTTACAAAATAATGCATTTTTGTCAAATAAGATGCTGAAGAACAGAACTGTATGATATCCCTTAAAAATTAAAATAATACTATTATTTTCAGAAGTACATTTTTAGTATACAATAGTAATATATTTCTGTCTTAATTTATTAGCCCAAACTTTTATTTTGGTGGTTTGTCCTGAAGATCAGTGTGTTTGACGGTGGTTTTTCCTCAAATGAAATGGTGTAAAGCTGGTGAAGTGACTTTCAGAGCAGCTCTGGAGATGAAGTATTTAGGAGACGCAAACATGGAAAACACTGTGAGTATCACGTGTGTTTGAGTTTGTGTAGATGAAACTATGCCACTCATTCACACAGGCACACACAGAACATGCACTGACTAAATGTTACATTTATTTCTGCTGTGAGGCTGTTAGATTAATCCATATCGAGTAAAAAGTCCAAAGCTTATCTTTGTTATTGACATATTTTATTACAATCTCGATATGGTATTGTTTATCGTCAAGCCCTAGCTCAGCTAGCCCCCCAAAAAACTGCTATTTTGACTTGGCAAACCAACTAGCAACCACAGAAGCAACTGCACAGCAGTCTGCTAAATCCAGTCAGAACACCTTGGCAACCACAAAGCAGCACCCTGGCAAACACCTTAGTGTTACGGTGGTGAGTCGACTCACAAATGTAAAAATCTAGCATTGTTTATCATTTTCCAAATTATTTGGCCTGATATTTAAACATCAAATAAAAATACCACCATCCCAAACCTGTTCGAACCTTCTTACAGAGTATTTAATTACATGTTTACAGTGTAATAAAACTCCAGAAGCTTATTTCAGCAGAGCACAGAGTGTGTAGTAACTGACTCACCTCCGGTTTTCATACTAGTCATGTGCTAAAACACAAGAGTGACTCCTGCCGCCTTCAATTTACACTCTGTCATCTGCCAAACACTTTGTACTTCTGTAGGGTTCTGCTAGGCTCACATTTACCAGGAAATCATTGTCTCCTCACCGCCATGATGTACTATTATATTTTTGGAATTGTGTTAAAGGAACAACATCTGTCTTGTGCCTACGAATACAAAATTAATTAACACGGGCTGACACCGTATGAGTCATCCCCACACTTATCAGACTGCAGATCACAGACCCATGCCTCGATAATGGAGAACGACCCAATGATCTCAACAGAGTGCTAGAAAAACCACTTTAGGGAAGACAGGAGGCTTGAAAGTTTCAGGCATCTCTCATCCCAGAGACAGTCTGCAATCTGCAGCGTCTGGAGCCTAGAGATGATCTGTTAAAGATGTAGTTCAGCCAAAAATGACAATTCTGTCATCATTCTCTCAAGTCTTTTCAAACTGGTATGTGAAAAACAAGTGGAATTTTTTTTTCAGGAATGGTCTGGTCTGTCTTTTACAGGACTAGAGCTTAAAAGGGACCCAAAGCACCAAAAACGTGGTCCATAGATCTTTTGTACTATATTCCTGTATTTATCTGAAATATGTGAGGAGCAGACTGCAAATTGACATCATTATTCCCTTAAAGTCAGGCTTGATCTTTTTAAAGAAGCATAAACTGATACAAATGTATATCTTGAAACAGGGTTATTACAGTTTATTAAAACCAAAACCTGAAAATACCTGAAATTATTTTATTTTAATTATTTATAAAATATAAAAAATGATAAAAAAAATAAAATAAAAATTATTAAAACATTTTAAAAATCTAATAAAATCACAAAACATACAACAAATTACTAAAACTTTAACAAAATATAAAATTAAGAATGATTTCAAACTATTAATAAAATTACAGTAGTGTCTCATTTATACTAATAACACTGTCTTGAATGCAGTGTACATCATTGTAGATGAAAACATCTATGAAATGTACTGTATAAATGTAAAAATGGTCTGAAAGATTAGTTCAGAAAACAGGCTGATCCATTTGTTGAGTTCACCCTGTCTGTTCAGTATTGTTTAATATCGAAGTGAATACCAAGTCTGTCTCAACCTTCATGACAGCTGTTTTAACAGAGAACTGCTCCAGACTGCCTCACTGAACTCATCTTCCCCACCTACACTCCATCAGGACTTCAGAGAACCGTGGATGTCATCTACAGTCACACACAATCAGACACACAAACATGTTCCTAGAGCTGTATAATGAGTCCTAATGAATTCAATAAACATAACAAATTACCTACTAGAGCAGCTCTGCTAAATGAGGGGCGGTGGGGGCTTTGCAGAAATGCTGATTACTCTGTGAGATGAAGAAAAAATCCAATTTTTTCAATGTCGCTGCAGTCACATTTGGCAGGTTTTCACTGTTGATCCAGTTAATCCATGATGCTCCTTCCTGCAGATTCCAATGAAATTCACCAAGGAAGCTTTGTCTTAAAGGGATAGTTCATGTAAAATTGAAAATTCTGTCATCGTTTACTCTCCCTTATGTCGTTCTAAACCTGTATGACTTACTTTCTTCCGTGGAACACAAAAGATATTTTGAAGAATGTTAAGATTGCATTTGTCCATATAATGAAAGGCAATGGAGTCAAATGTTTTGGACCCCACCAATTTTGGGGGTAGCGCATTAAAAGTAACTAGTTACGGAATCAGATTACTTTTTTAAGTAACTAGTAAAGTAATGCATTACTTTTTTTATTTGTATGGAAATATCTGAGTTACTTTTTCAAATGAGTAACGCCAGTTACTTTGTTTCCCATGTCTTGGCTGATAGCTCTCGCGTTGCCATGTTGAGAGAAATCAGGAGTAAAGGTCCTTGCACACTTGAGTCCGAAATTTTCGTATGCGTTTTTTCATTTTTTTTTATATTCGGCATTCTTTGCTATCAAAATGCTTGCTACGGATGCGAAAATTTCCAAATTTTTTTATGACGGACAAAAGTTTTGGAGGCAGTGTGTTCAGGCGAGAATTTCGGACTCAGTGAGCAATGACCTTAAGTGCAAAGGTTTTGTGCGTGCTGTGTGAACATGATGCTTACTGTAGTTCTAGACTAAATATGAGCATGTATTTACTCATCTCACCTGCACAAAAACAGATTCAGTATTCCTCAAAATGAATAAAGACAGTTAAATGCAATCTCTGAATATTATACAAACCTGCAGTAATTAAATATGTTAAATAAGACAAATATCATTTATATATTTAATCCTATTTTACCAATGTCTTTTGCTACTGACCTTCGATGATCCAATTCAACCGTACTAAGCAAAAATGACATTTGTGTTTCATTTTTGTTATTGCTGAATAGTGTTGAACTTTCTTCTCCTGCGTCATATTCTTAGTGCAATTTGTTTGAGCTGTGCCCTCTACTGTACAGACATGAATTTACATTTCCTTCAGCCTGAGGTGTATTCACAAGCAAGGCCTGCCAAGATTTAAAAAGTAACTCAAAAGTAACGTAATGCATTACTTTCCATAAAAAGTGACTTGATATTATTGTAATTTTTATTAATAGTTTGCATTAGTTTTTCATTTTTATATTTTCGGTTTTAATCTACATTTTTGTTTTTATTTTAAATTTTTCCACTTGTCATTTTTATTTTATTTTTTTCGTCTATATAGTTTTTATTTTTTTTTATTTCATCTAAACTAAATGAAAAGGATAAATGTTTCCTTGGGAACTGATTGTTTGTTATTTCTATATTTAATTTTTTTTTTTTTTTAGTTAACTATAATAACCCTGGTTGTGATACCTCTGTTCTGTTTATTTTGCAGTACTTACATGAGAATGGAGTTGTTCACAGAGACCTCAAACCAGAAAATCTTCTCTATGCTGACTTGTCAATAGATGCCCCTCTTAAGATAGGTAACAAACTGTATACTCATACACTGAATCAGTTACAGTTTTGATGCAGGACAATTGAGACTGACCAGTGAACTCTTTCATTAATGAATGGCTTTTATTCATTCAATCTATTCTGTAATATCCACAGCGGACTTTGGTCTTTCTAAAATAATCGATGAGCAAGTCACGATGAAGACGGTATGTGGGACCCCCGGCTATTGCGGTGAGTCAAAATTTAAGAAAATACATTATTTGTGCTGTTTTAATCACCCTATTACCGATTTCCTTATTTTTACACGTACCGCTAAGATAAAAGTCATTTAGTTGTCCACAAGCAAGCAAATTCCAGTGATGACTAATAAAGTTTCATCAGGCAATTCATTTTTGCAATCATTTGCCTCTATTCTCACATCCAGCTCCTGAGATCCTCAGAGGAAACGCTTATGGTCCTGAGGTTGACATGTGGTCGGTGGGAGTCATCCTTTATATTTTGTGAGTAATACATTCATGTTTATTCATTTAGTGGTTGCTTTTATCTGACTTGCAAATGCACTGTATTCCCATATTTCTCAGAAAAATGCGAGGAACAGATTGAAAATTGACATCATTTGACTAATCTGTTCACGGAACGTTCCTGCAGCTCAAATAATAGAGCATGGCGCTCGCAACGCCAAGGTCATGGGTTCAATTCCCAGGGAATGCATGAACTGATATAAATGTGTATCTTGAATTAGGGTTATTATAGTTGGATTTCCTTATTGTTACATGTACCATCTAAGATAAAATTAATTTAGATATCCACATGTAAGCAAATAACAGCGTATGACTAATAAAGTTTCATCAGCCAATTCATCTGCAATCATTTGCCTGTATTCTCACATCCACTCAACATATGCATATAAGTGATTAATCTTAAGGTGCTAATGTCATTAGCAGTTTCACAATACATTTTTTTCAAATATACCAGAATAATATAAGGCAAGGGCATAGGTTTGTAAAACTAGTGAGAAAAAAAAGGATGAAAATATATGATTAAAAAAAAAAAAGAATTTTGTACTTTTATTCAGCAAGCATGCGTTAATTTGATCAGTGACAGTAATGACATTTATATTGTTACAAAAAAATTTAACTAAACTGTTCTTTTGAACATTCTATTGATCTATGAATCCTGAAAAAATGTTTCAAGGTTTCCACAAAAACATTAACCAGCACAATTGTTTTCGACGTTGATAATTAATAAGAAATGTTTCTTGATCAGCAAATGATTTCTGAAAGATCAAGACAGAAGTAGTGATGCTGAAAATTAAACTTTGCCATCACAGAAATGTTTTTTTTTTTTATATATATATATTTAAAATAGATAAAAATAGAAGAGTTATTTTAAAGGGGTCATATGATGCGATTTCAATTTTTCCTTTCTCTTTGGACAAATTAATGTTCTTTTTAGCAACATCATATGACCCCTTTAAATTGTAATAATATTTCACCATTTTACAGTTTTTTCCATCCTCACTTTAAGTGTGTTTCCCCTTCACTTCATTGTTCAAATTATAAATAGCATTTTCTCTGCTATCTGCCTCTGTTCTTTCTTCCTTTGCCCTCAGGCTGTGTGGGTTTGAACCATTTTTCGATCCAAGGGGGGATCAGTACATGTACAGTCGCATTCTGAACTGCGATTATGAGTTTGTCTCCCCCTGGTGGGATGAAGTGTCTCTCAATGCAAAGGATCTGGTGAGTACTGTGTGCTCACACATCATTATTGTCCTGTTTGTAATACGTACATGTACAGTCGCATTCTGAACTGCGATTATGAGTTTGTCTCCCCCTGGTGGGATGAAGTGTCTCTCAATGCAAAGGATCTGGTGAGTACTGTGCTCACACATCATTATTGTCCTGTTTGTAATACTGATGATGTTCATGCACTGCTGACTGATTTCAGATGGGATGAGAGAGAACAGTATCTCCATCAAAATATCAACAGCCGACTCAGATGCTGATTTGATTATTCAATCGTCTGAGCTTTTACACTCTTTGTTTATTCACCATTAGCTGTTGGTTATGTTTGTTTGATGTTGTCTGTAGGTTAGTAAGCTCATAGTGCTGGACCCTCATAAACGGCTCACAGTGAAACAGACTCTGGAGCACCCATGGGTGCTTGGAAAAGCAGCACGATTCTCCCACATGGACACAACACAAAGGAAACTACAGGAATTTAATGCTCGGCGCAAATTAAAGGTAAGCCACCAATAGCTATGATAAATAAAAGTGTCTACAATAAAGAAAAATACAACCTTTAAAAAATGTAGTCTACTGTTGAGATTTTAGAAATGTCCTCTTTGTGTTCAAGATGTTTGCATATAATTTAAATTTGAATAAAAGTTATAATTCAACTTTTTAATAACTTTTTACTTTTATAAGTGTATATCTTGATCTTTAAATATATTTATCAAGGTAAAAATATTGGGAATTATGAATTCATGAATATGTATAATGACTGACATTTTATGTTTTTTAATGTAAACAAATGACTTTGATTTGGTGGACAAAAGTATTATTATTTTTGTAATTAATTAATTGTAATAATTAAATATTAATAGGCATTGAAGCAGTTTTGTTAAAATGTTCTCTTTTTAATAAATTATAAAATATTATGCATATAACTACTTAAAGGGATAGTTCACCCGAAAATGACAATTCTGTTATCATTTACTTACCCTCATGTCATTGCAAACCGATAAGACCCATAAGACTTTAATCTTTGAAAGACAAATTAAGATTTTTTTCAATTAAACCTGGAAGGTTTCCATCCCTCCATTGAAAGTCCAGGTAAGCATAGCTTAGAAGATCCAAAAAGGTCATAAATCCAAATGAACTGAGCCTAAATTAAATCTGATCATCATATAAAGTAATCATATCTCTTCACAAGACTTTTATTAAACAACACAATTCATATGGATTTTTTTATGATGTCTTCATGACCTTTGTAGCTTCCTTGGGATTTCAATTTAGATACAGAATTGTTTTAGGTTTCATTAAAAATATTAATATATAATTTGTGTTTCGAAGATTAACCAAAGTCCTATGGGTTTGCGAAGACATGAGGATGAGTAATTTTCATTTTTGGGTGAACTGTCCCTTTAAACATTTCTTTTCATTACTCTCATTATTTTAATGGGGTTTTTTTTCATTATGATATCAAGACAGTCGTGTCAAGCTGAATTTTTTGGCTTTATGCATCAAAATCAATTTAAAAACATGATGTGTGTTCAAGCCATTGTGAGCACGAATTGCATTTTTTATGTATCTTTGAATAAATTAATATATAGGGCAAAAAATTATGCCATTGATATTTAAAGGGGTATTTCACCCAAAAATGAAAATTCTGTCATCATTTACTCACCCTCGGTTTGTTCCAAACTGACTGTGGAACATAAAATAGGATATTTTGAAGAATGTTGGCAACCATTGACTTTCAATATATGGGGAAAAAAAATACTATGGAAGTCAATGGCTACCGTAAACGGTTTGGTTGCACGCATTTTTCAGATGTCTTCTTTTGAGTTCATTGGAAGAAAGTAACTCATACAGGTTTGGAACAACTTGAGAATGAGTAAATGATGTTCAGTGCAGCATATTATGCTGTGATTTCTGTGCTTTTTCTGAGTATTCTACTGAACCAGCGCACAGTAATCATGAGTTATTTCGTCCACAGGCTGCTATGAAAGCTGTGGTCGCCACAAGCCGGATGCACGAGGGCTCACGACGGCGGACAGACAGCTGCGAGATGCCCAACCCCGACAAGACCTCACGCCAGAGCAGCATACAGAAGGACAACACGCTGGATTCTCAAAGAGAGCCCATTCCCATTAAAGAGGGATCTGAGCAGGTTGAAGACAGGGCCCAGAGTCCCTCGAGTCCCCCCGTCCACCCTACCCATACATCTAAACCTTCTGGCCCCCCCGGGCCCATGCCCACTCGCCCACCCCTGATAGCAGAGGGACACAGGCAGACCTCCGTCCTTCCAAAGGCTCCAGTGGTTCGGCCCAGGGTTCCCAAGAAGAGCTGCTCAGTGGATCCCGGAGGCAAACACGAGCCTTCGCCAGCGAGCACCACCCCACCCAGTCCCAAGAACCTCAGTAATGGCTTCACCATGAGTGTGGAGGCAGGCGGAAGCACGGCAGAATGTCAGTAGCCTGGATGATCTATAGATCTGGATTCACGCGGAAGACAAAGGAGGACAAAAACGATGCTTTGACAACACACTGAGAATTTCCTCTTCTCCTCTTCCATTTTTGCCATGGGATTTTTTGATACTGGACTGACGTATGATGAGTCTTCATATGGAGGCATGTAGCTTTCGTGGCAACTTTAGGTTAGCGGCACAGTGAACATTGTCGTTTTTCTCTTTGCACAAGCATTGTGAATAAGATTGTCTCTCATCTAAACTGAAATTCATTTTGCTCTTTCTTCTATTGCTATCATATGCAACTGTTCACACAATCCTATTTTCTCTCTAAAGGTAGTGAGGATCATGTATCTGCGATGTTGTGATAGTATATATTTGTTTAGGAATGATTGCTAAAAGACCCTAAAAATTGTATTGCATACACTATTCATAAATGAATATATATATATATATATATATATAGATAGATAGATAGA
>NW_015548296.1:5049100-5054251 GCF_001515605.1 Sinocyclocheilus anshuiensis | reverse complement strand
GATAGATAGATAGATAGATAGAAATAGTCAGATGATAGATAGATAGATAGATAGATAGATAGATAGATAAATATATATATAAAATGTATCTTTATATGTCTTTCCCCTGTTTTAATTCAGACTTTTTGTATTAGCACATTACAAAAAAATGCTCCGATGGTTTGTAAAAGCTCTAAGATGTGACATAATGCCACAGTCACGGATGTTTTTCCCGGCTCATCTTTGGCGGTTTATCGCCCATCAAATCGAATTGATGTCATTCAGGGTTACCACCCCCTTCTTCTCTCTTCAAGACCTGGGAAGGTTTTGCTGAAAATCGCACCTAAACTGCCACTGTACTATAAGAAATCTTCTCTATGAGGTGGAATTAATACAGCTAGTACGCTTCAGCCACACTGTCTACCTCTTCTACTGTACAGGGGCTTCCAGCTTCTCAAATAGGAAATTCTGTAGAGATCTACTCTTAGGATAGAAGGCATGGAAGAATATTTTTTCAGTGTTGAATGTCGAAGGGCTGTTTTTTGTGAACTTTATGTAGGCTAAATTCATCTGCCTCTATGAACATGTAACAGCATTGTGAAATGTTTCGGTATATAATATAGTTGCTTCTGTCATTCTATTTGATTTCGATCTTTGCCAAACAAGAATGCTTTGTACATACTGCTGACATAAACAGTAGCCTAATTAGACATCACTGGAACATTATGGTTATGTATGAATAATATTACTATTTTGCAGTTAAGCTAAATCACAGAATTCTGTTCAATTGCAAGCCGGTGTAGATGCTATTTATGTTTGAGCAGAAGTTTCCATGTTTCCAAGATGAATAAATTGTGCTATCAGATGCTTTCTACTTTTTGAAGTGAGTTTATATGCTTTTTGGTAGCTCATGCTGAAAGCGACAAGTTTTGCTATAGTACACATCGATCAATTTTTGAAGCCGCATAGCGAAATTTTCTGTTGGTTTTCTGCTTAAGTCTAAGAAAGGCTATGTATTGACCAGAATGTTTTTAATATTATTTCTCTAATTGGCAGCATAAAAAAAAGTAAAGACACTGAATCTATAAGCCAGTGTAAGAAAAAAGAAAAAGAAAACAACAATGCACATTATTTACTTTTTCCTGACATGCTATAATAATAGTTCAACTGATGTTACTTCTGAGTGTCACAAGTTTTGGTCATAAAAAATAGTATAATTTTATATTATAAAATGTATAGAATAAAATAGTTTAATTTTACATTAGTATCATATATATATTATACTAATTTAAAATTAAACTATTTTATTCTATAAATTATACTATTTTTTATGACCAAAACTTGTGACACACATATATATATATATATATATATATATATATATAACATGGCAGTGCTTCAAAAAGTTCATGGGGTGTGATTCCGCAGCATCTCTTCCTCCATACGGGAGGGGGCGTGGCTTCACTTCCGCTTTGGCGCGAGACACCCGAGCGAGGTACCCCCTTCTTGGGTTGAGATCGCGCGTGCGAAGTAGGTAGAGCAGATCTCGAGATCTCTGCTTTGTTCTCTTCACGATTTGTGACTCGCTCTACTACAACGACGGTCGAGGACAAAGGAAACGGAGGTATAAATATATATTATTTGTGCTTGAAAATTATGTCATTCTTTTTATAATATGTGATTATTTTTTTTTTAAATGTGCGGACTGCACACGCTCTCAAACGTTTACGAGCACGCACCGGTAGCTTCGATACTGGCGAACAGGCCTCAAAAGAGCGGCCTAAAGCGTTGAAAGTATCATTATAATTTGCTAAATGAGTTTAGGTAATAATGTAACCACTCTATGTGTGGGTAATGATACTATTGCGATGTTGTTAATATTTATTTATTTGTAACCGTTCGCGCTATTCGTGCAGCCTAGCTTAGTGTGGTTAGCCTAGCCTAGCATACATTTAGCTACTCTTAATTGTTTTGCGTGTGTTTTTGGTTGTAGATGAAATAAGTCGACGACTAAACGTTTATTCCATTGTAAGTGGTAGACTAAAGTGATTTTTGTCCCTACACTAGTGCAAACAATGTAAAAAAATGAAATGGTCTAAACCGATGGATGTAACGGTACGGTTCGTAACGATGCAGGGTTTTGTCTTGGCTCTCTAATAGAAAATGTGTATCTACTGCAAGGCTGTTTACAATTTCTTCTTTTCTTTTTCAGACTAAGATTTTGAAGCTGTAAGGTGTCTACATGGCCGTCAGAAGAGGACACATAAGGTATTTAAAAGTAAGTATTTACAATCTACTTTTACATTAATTTCTACAGTGAAATGGTGAGTTACCTTATAACAATTCAATATGTTAAGGTATATATGTTGCCTATTGAGCTACCGTTGTTTTTGTTTATGCACTTATTTTATTGACAATTGGGAAGAATTTCAGAGACTGGTTTCAAGTGGTTATGCACAGACATTTTAGTAAGAGAAAATAATCGTCTGCAACTTAGGGGTGTGCGATATATATCGTTTGCGATAATATCGTAATTGTTGTTTTAACGATGTGCGATTTGACATTGAATATTTTGCAAAAAACTTTCAAAACACCCCTACAGAGTGCACACATACATGAAGTCTAGACTAGAGCGCGCACGCATTTAGAGTGCAGTCTATTACAACACATTTAGAATGATCACAAATTCAAGACATGGGGGCAGAAAATGTATATATTTATACCACTTCAAATAGCCTAGTTAATCAATTTCACACGAAGAGTGCCGTTTTTTTTCTCCAACAATGACAATGATTACAAATGTGATATTGATTTTTTTTACAACAGTTCAATAAACAAGAAGTTAATTAAGAGACTTACGCTTTAGAAACCATATTTCCTGTTTTTGCGCTATTTTGACAACAAAAAATAATTCCAAACACAACCACAGGGCTGTTTTGCGTCTCTGAGCAACATGACGCAGTTTTGTTCCTGAATGAATTAATCGTTTATCTAATTGACTGATTAAATGTAAGAATTTGACTCAAAAGATGATGCACACTTTTAGAAAAAAAAAAGGCTTTATAAAGGTCAAAATGCCCATAAAATGTAAAAATCTGTTAAAACTTATTGGAAAATATTGATTTCTATCAGTGTGAACTGACCATTGCACAGAATATGAAGAATGTCAAGTCAGCTGTCCATGGCAGTCCTTAAGGTACCAGCACAATTACACACTCAGCAAAATATCGTCTAATTATCGTTATCGATAAAATCAATAAACAAGAAGTTAATTAAGAGACTTACGCTTTAGAAACCATATTTCCTGTTTTTGCGCTATTTTGACAACAAAAAATAATTCCAAACACAACCACAGGGCTGTTTTGCGTCTCTGAGCAACATGACGCAGTTTTGTTCCTGAATGAATTAATCGTTTAATGATTCGGTTCAATCGCATTGACTCACTTATTAACAGTGACTTGCTGCCACCTACTGGCGGTTTTAATTTCACATTCAGAGTATCTTTTATTATTTAAATAATTTCAAATATCAGTATTCAAAAGATAATGGACACTTTTAGAAATAAAAGGCTTTATAAAGGTCAAAATGCCCATAAAATGTAAAAATCAGTTAAAACTTATTGGAAAATATTGATTTCTATCAGTGTGAACTGACCATTGCACAGAATATGAAGAATGTCAAGTCAGCTGTCCATGGCAGTCCTTAAGGTACCAGCACAATTACACACTCAGCAAAATATCGTCTAATTATCGTTATCGATAAAATCCCAGAAAATATTGAGATATTATTTTTTGTTAATATCGCACACCCCTACTGCAACTGCAAAAAAACAAACAAAAAAAAAGTTGGTTATGGCCGAAATAGATTTGGAGGGCTGAAGTTATTGACTGAAACTGGTATTTTATTAGTGCTTCTCTGGTGTATTGGGACAGTTTTAGCATGTATTTTATCCACATAAAGTGAATAATGTACAGCCAAACGTTAGCTGTGTAGATGCACTTCACCATGACCAAAACTAAAAAGTAGAAAAACACGTTCAGCTAAAATATCAAAAGGTGGCTTGTTAGTGAGGAAGTTTAATTGCCCAAATTTAACTAACACCGCTTTATTGGTTTACAGCCAAATGAAAATTTACTTTTTGGTTTCTGTACAAAAAAAAAAAAAAAATCACATTTCATTATTTGATTATTAGTTTCAACAATTGTTGCTATATTTTTTGCATAGTACAAGTATAAAGGCCAGGAATTACAGTTAGCACCTAAACAAAAGTACAAATAGCTATATATTGCATGGTGTTATTAGGTATATATTTATATCATGTTGCAACTGATTTGTTGCTGCAGGTTTGTGAGGTTCAGAACCAGGGTAATGACAGAGACTCACACAAGAGTGGCAGCTCAGTAAAGGTAAAATTGGCCATTATTTTTGTGTGTAGACTAATGTCAGATGTTGTTGGTCATGCTACTTGCCACAAGAGTGGCAGCTCAGTAAAGGTAAAATTGGCCATTATTTTTGTGTGTAGACTAATGTCAGATGTTGTTGGTCATGCTCTTTCCTTTTTTTTTTTTTTAGGTTTTAGTCTGCCAGTGTAAGTCTTCTTGGTTTGGTCACAGTGCATAATCTTTTCTCAAGCAGGAAGTATACGACATGCCGAATGGTTACGAGGACCAAATGGGCGATGAGCCAAGTGATGCGAAAACCAACCTGATCATCAACTACCTGCCCCAGAACATGAGTCAGGAGGAGCTTCGGAGTCTCTTCAGCAGCATTGGCGAGGTGGAGTCGGCCAAACTCATAAGAGACAAGATGGCAGGTACGTCTCAACACAGTGAGCCAGTGTCTTTCTCTTCGGTGTTTGTGATACATGAAGAAAGAGGCTGTTTGTTTTCATAACTTGTCTGTTTCCAATAAGATTTTTTCCGATTTTTTTTTTTCTTTTTTTTTAAGTTACAAGTTTTACAGGGAATGCACTTATTTTTCAGTATTTTAAAGTACTGGTTTGTTTTTTTTGTTTTTTTTATATTAAAGCAAACCTTTGATTTCTTTTGACCAGTTTATTGAAGCTTGGGTCAGATTTGTGGCAGCATTTCACTGTCCACTGTGGTATGTTTTATGCTCCAATAAACATTTTGCTCACAAATTTTCATTTGGTTTATCTCCCCCCCCCCCCCC
>NW_015548296.1:5043814-5048926 GCF_001515605.1 Sinocyclocheilus anshuiensis | reverse complement strand
TGCTCCCAAATTTTTTTTTGGTTTTTCCCCCCCCCCCCCCCCACTTGAAAGGGTGTAAAGATGGTACTGGTCCGATTCAATATCATTGAGCTTTTGATTAGACTTGGAGTCCTCCCACAATGTGCCAAGTTTTGATTTGACTTTGAAGTCAAGCACATTTGTTTTTCTGTAAATGTTTTCTTGGTGGGGGGGGGGGTTGCAAAAACTCATTTGACATTTTGAAGAAAAAAAAAATTCTTTCTTTCTAATGGTGTGGGCATCCTGTCTTGTTCTGTACAAAGTGTGTAAGCAAATGTGCTTTATTCTTTGGTTTGTTGTGTTTTTGTTTTCCTATTGTTTCCTATGTTTTTGAGGACAATTATCAATTTCCAGTTGTATTGTGGAGTACCTGGAGAGAGGCCTATTGATGTCAGTCTGGTGCCATCTTCATGCATCTATGCCATTAGCTTTGTTTGATAGTCTTTTTTTGTTTTTTTGTTCTTTTTTTTCTTGCCCAAAACATCCCACTGTCTATGGAATTTATTGTACTTAGAAATATGTGACTCTGGACAACAAAACCAGTCATAAGTGTCTTTATTTATTTTTTTTTCGAAATTGAGATTTATACATCTGAAAGCTGAAAAAGTAAGCTTTCCGTTGATGTATGGTTTGTTAGAATAGGACAATATTTGGCCGAGATACAAATATTTGAAAATGTGGAATCTGAGGGTGCAAAAAAAATCTAAATATTGGAAAAAATTGCCTTTAAAGTAGTCCAAATTAAGTTCTTAGCAAGGCATATTACTAATCAAAAATTAAGTTTTAATATATTTACAGTAGGAAATTTACAAAATATCTTCATGGAACATGATCTTTATTTAATGTCCTAATGATTTTTGGCATAAAAGAAAAATCAATAATTTTGACCCTTACAATGTCTTTTTGGCTATTGCTACAAATATACCCCAGCAACTTAAGACTGCTCTTGTGGTCCAGGGTCACATATGATGTATAGTTATAATGTTGAATGTTCGTTGTATTTTTTTTACTTAAACTTTTATAAATGCCTACTAATGTTTTTGTTTTTATTTTTAAGGAGGTGAAGGAAGGTATTTGTTTTTTTTCCTAGAAACTATTTTATGAAGACTGTTTTTGATGTTTGGATTAGTTTTCTGTATCCTAACCGTTTTCTTGCCTGATGTCAAACTTTGTTTTTGAAGAACATGTAACTATTTTGTTTTACAATTGTCATTCACAAGAACAGCTTGCATTAGTTTCTTTTGTGCAGAGAGAATAGTCTGCAGGATGTGGACGAACGTTTGTTATTTTTATTTTGTTTGTTTTCCCTTTTGTTTTCTCTAGGCCACAGTTTAGGGTACGGATTTGTTAACTATGTTAACCCTAATGATGCAGAAAGGGCAATCAATACACTCAATGGCCTGAGACTACAGTCTAAAACTATCAAGGTAACGTGCAAAGAGGTGTTTTTGTATCCATGTGTTAAATTATAGATGCCATATTGGTAAACGAGACTCAAAGCAGTTAGGACAGCGTTCCAGTCCTGCCTGCTTTCTGTAAGGAATGAACAACTTCATGAGTTTCAACAATTGTTCAATTTTTTTTTTGTCTTTTTTACTTTTGTATGATTTTCTTTTTTGTGACATTTGATGTCTCAAGATTTTTGCTCTTATAATCTGTATGACTGGCTGTCTTTGACCAAGCATGGTTTAATTTCGGTACAGAATTATACTGAAGTCAGTGACATTTTTATTTTGGAGTTCCTTTTAAGATCAAAATATGCTATTTTCATTTCTTCTGCGTGGTTGTGGTGTAAAAACGGAGGGGTGAATGTTAGTCATTTGCTTGAGTATGAAATTGTGCCGAACAGAAGCCCTGCGCTGAAGTCCCAGACATTTTTTTATTTTCTTTGTTTTTTTTTGTTGTTTTTGTTTTTTACTTTTGAGCATTGTAGTTTTAATTCAAATTGAAAGTTGACCGTTTTTGTTGTAGATATAGACTATAAAACGGTTTTATACCTATATGAAGTACACAATATCATTGTAGTGTTTTTGTTTGGGTTTTATTTTTGTTGGGGTTGTTTTTAATTTTATTTCATATGTGAAACTCAGATGTGAGGTTATGCTTTGTCTACACAATGGAACTATATTGTTTCATCAGTAATGGGGGCAAACACGATGGCTTAATAATTTTGTTTAATAAGGTCTTAATGAAGTGGTTTTAAATGCAATTTTTTTCCATTAAATTAGGTGTCATATGCCAGGCCGAGCTCTGACAGCATCAAAGATGCCAACCTGTACATCAGTGGTTTACCCAAGACCATGGCACAGAAGGATGTAGAGGACATGTTTACCCAGTACGGGCATATCATAAACTCCCGCATACTGGTCGATCAGGCCTCGGGTAATAATTCTGTCCTGCACACTGCAATTTTCCATCTTGAATGTATTCTGGGTCTCAACTCATTTTTGGGGGGCTTTCTTACCTGTTAGGTCTGTCTCGTGGAGTTGCATTCATCCGTTTCGATAAGAGGTCTGAAGCGGAGGAAGCCATCAAGGATCTTAATGGATCCAAACCAGCTGGTGCCTCTGAACCAATCACAGTGAAGTTTGCTGCCAGTCCAAACCAGACCAAGAATTCCCAGCTGATCTCTCAGCTGTACCCCACTCAATCCCGTCGGTTTGGAGGACCTGTTCATCACCAGGCGCAGCGCTTCAGGTGAGAAAGCCAAATATGCTTCCTGTAGTTTTAATGTTGTCCATTAATCAGTATGTTGTAGTTGTTGCATCTAGGGGTGTGTGGATTAAATGTAAAAATTTGACTCAAAAGATAATGGACACTTTTAGAAAAAATGGCTTTATAAAGGTTAAAATGCAAAAATCAGTTTAAACTTATTGGAAAAGATTAATTTCTATCAGTATGAACTGACCACCACACAGAATATGAAGAATATTAAAAACATTAGGAGTCAGCTGTCTTCGGCAGTCCTTAAGGTACCAGCACAATAACACACAGCAAAATATCGTCTAATTATCGTTATCGATAAAATCCCATGAAATATCGAGATATCATTTTTTGTCAATATCGCACACCCCTAGTTGCATCAGATTCTTCACTGCTTGTAAGAGAAGTGTAATACGTTTCGTCAATTATTGTTCTCGCACAGCACAAATCAAGACTACGTCAACTCGCATGGTTTGCTCTCAGATGTAGTTGCAGCAAATAATCTCTGGCATGCAGCATTTGGCTGCGGAAAAAAATTGTCCTACATTTAAAAAAAAAATAAATAAATATCTTGTTGATTGACATCACTTTCGAGTCCATGACTTCGCCTACCAATGGTATGAGAGGAGCACAGCTTTCACTCTCAACCAAACTAACATTACTAGCCAATAAGAATGTTTTGCTCTTATAAACATGAGACGCGCATAATAGTATCCAATTGCGGAGTCGCAGCCCTGATGAACGGAGAAGCGCGACAAAAAGCTGCGAGGCGCAATGGTCAAAGATGTCCATCTAGCGCATATTTACATAGAATAACTCATTAAAAACAGCGGAGCTTTGTAAACATCTCAGAGTAATCATGTCATCTCCATAAAACGATATGATTGCCAGAACAAATTTACCGGGATTTTTGAAGAAAAAAAACACATGATCTATTAATGGTAACTTACTGGTAATTTATCAGTACTGTATGTGTGAAAGGGGCTAAACTCTTCCTCTGCATATGCCGTGAATTTGAATTAACGTTCATCTGGAAAAACAGTGTGCATTATCTCACTAGATTTGTAACATAACTCATGTATAAACCTTTGCCAACACAGGAGAATATATCAACCTATGTCTAAATATGCCATGTATTGTACATCACGATTTCAAAATAAACGTTTCTGCATGTGGCCAAATATTAAAATTAAATGGATTTAAACATCTTTTAATCGCGCTGTAAACTAAAGTGAAACGTCACCAGGCCGTTGGCGCCCTCTGCAGGTATTTGTTATAATACATAGTGTACTTAAGTTGGTTATGTTCATATTATGTTTAGGCACATTACATTATGTATTTTAACAGTGTTGTTCAATACAATCATGTAATTTCTTGGTTTTGATATTTTATTTGGGCCAATTATTATTGCCTCATCGTTAGTTTATATATAAATAGTCATACTAAAGCCTGGTTTTCACTTGGGTCTGTTTGTTACTAAAAAATATCAGATTACTCGGTTGTCAAAATAATCAGTAGATTACTTGATTACCAAAATAATCATTAGTTACAGCCCTAGATTAGTTAAAATATTTCTAAATACGACTGCATTGTTTTACTTTTTGTAATTAAAAGACAAATATTTTGTCATTGAAATTCTGTGAAATTCAGTGAAATTTGTCATTGTGATTTCTTTAAAATGGTATTAAAATATTGTCTCGTTCTAGTGAACCAAGTATCTGTATTTTGTCTCATCTCGTGGTTTATTGTCACACCCCTAGTGTCGATAAGCGGTGATATAGCTCATGATTTTCCAAGTGTATGGTATAGCTTTCATTCTTCAGGTCAACCGTATATTCATGAAAAAAAATATCAGTTTGAGTAAGGAAAGCAATAACTTTGCCATAGTATCATTTCAAATGTTAAAGTTGCCACAGTCATTGCATGCTTTGCATGTGCTCCACCGCCCCTGGGAAAAAGTTAAGGCTCAGGATTTTTTTTTTTTTTTGGCTTTAACCCCTGGTTATAGAAATGAAGGTGACTTGACTGATTGATCTCTTGCTCTGGCAGGTTTTCACCCATGAGTGTTGACCACATGAGCGGCGCCTCCGGGGTGAACGTGTCCGGCAGCTCTTCCTCTGGATGGTGTATCTTCATCTACAACTTGGGTCAGGATGCCGACGAAGGCTTCCTGTGGCAGATGTTTGGTCCGTTCGGTGCTGTCACCAATGTCAAGGTCATCCGTGACTTTAACACCAACAAATGCAAAGGGTTTGGGTTTGTTACCATGACCAATTACGAAGAGGCCGCAATGGCCATCGCCAGCCTGAATGGATACCGCATGGGAGACAGAGTCCTGCAAGTGTCGTTCAAAACCAGCAAGTCTCACAAGTAAAGGGACACTTTTTTTTT
>NW_015548296.1:5039345-5043589 GCF_001515605.1 Sinocyclocheilus anshuiensis | reverse complement strand
ACGCATTGATTCGCTACAGGAGGCCTTTGTTCACCCCCCGGAGCCGTGTGAGACACTTTTTTTTTTTTTTTTTTTGTCATAAAAGAATCTGAAAGTTAATTGCTGTTTGTTCTAAAGATTTCAGTTATTGTTGACTGTCTACATAAACATAATTCATACATCTGTGTTGGGGGTGAAACAAGTTTGTGCTCTGGGGTTGAGCAAAAACTAGAATGTTGCATTAGTGGTTTTGTCCCTGATGCCTGGCATTTGTAAAACCCTGGACAATGAAAAAATTTCAGATATAAATCGGAAGATCACTTTATTCAACAGTATCTTCTCTTCTGTGTCAGTCTTCGACGCACGTTCACGAGAGTACCATGACACATCCGTGTGGTGCTGCTAATGCAGGAGCTGGCATAGAAGAGACGGTACATCTCTCTTAGTTCATGGTCTATATCAGGGGTGGCGAACGTCGGTCCTGGAGAGCTGCAGCCCTGCAGAGTTTTGCTTCAACCCTAATCAAACACACCTGAACGAGCTAATCAAGGTCTGAAGGGTTACTAGGAAGCTGCAGGCAGGTGAGTTTTAATTAGGGTTGGAGCTGAACTCTGCAGGGCTGCGGCTCTCCAGGACCGGAGTTCGCCACCGCTGTATTATAATGTGAAAGCTTTTAGCTTTGTCAGTAAAAACTACACATCCCCACCTCTTCTAGACCTTTGTAAATAGTGACTAGTCCAATTCGTCAGTGCTCCAGCTCACCCATCTGTAAGGTGAAAGAAAGAACGTTGGAAGGACCAAAGAACTTGGAGTGTAAAGTGTATGCCTTTAAGTGTTTTAGTTTTCCTGTTTGGAAATTAAAATCTAAAACCGCAAGTATTGACATTGTTCTGTTTATTTTCTTTTGTTTTTATTTGCCCACTGCAGTTTGCTTTATTTTTTTTAATCATTTTTTTTTTCATTTGATATTAAAGTTTGTTTTGCATTTAACCACATTTCTTTTCTTGTCTGGTTTTATTTGGAAGATGGTTGAAAGAAGCCATTTTTTATCATTTGGTTTTACATTTACATTCACTCACCACGTGGATAAATTGGAAGCAGGGTTGTAGGCACTTGGCTGCAAGTTGTCAGTCTAGATTTGGTTAGATCCGTTTTCAGTTACACATTTGCTTGCCGAATTAACAGTAATAATGCATTTTAATGTTGTGTTTTACTCTCTACTTAGTCAATCCTAAATGCAGCTTTGTACATTTTAATGTGAACTTGTGAAATTAAGTCATGTAAAGCCACACAAAGGTGAAGAATTCTATTTAATTGTTCTCACACAGTACTAGTACACATCTGGTTTGCAGACCAGCACTATACTTGTTTGCATGTTCATTTGGTAGGATTGATTTCAGTAATTGTACACATCATGCTTCGGGTCTTTAGTAGTAGTGTGACTTGAGGTCCTGTAGCAGGATGTTCCATGTTTCATTCAAATAAATGCCATTGTTTTGCCGTAAAAATTTTTGTTACTTTATTATTCTAAATGTTCCTAGTTAATGGTAAAAAAGACTGCCCCAGTTAGCTTAATGTTTGTGTGTTCATAATGGGTAAATGTTGACAAATTAATCTGCTTTTATTTGCTGATTATATTTGATAAACTTTCCACACTACATTACATGTTTTATATTATAAGGAGTTGTCATGTTTTAGTTGAACAGAGAGGAGACAGACTTTAACTAAATTAACAAACTTGTGGAGTATAAAAATGTTTATTTTTAGGAATTGAGTGTGCTTTTCAGTAGCTTATGAGGACAAGACTCATTTTCCCCACAGAAAAAATAATAGAAACATTACATTTTAAAAAATTGTAAATGTAAAAAGTAGATTTATGTGAAAAAGGGGAGGTGACAAAAGCTGGGATGTTGGTTTAAAACATCCAATTCAAAACTCCTCTTTAAATTATAATTATACTGTAACTGCTTTTGTTACAGCTGTTAAAAGCTGTTATTAAGCACCCCTTTTTTTCTTTTGCTTGTGAAAATACAGGGTTTCTGTGGGTCTCAAAAGTTTTAATTCACCCTTTCACAACTTGAAAAGGTCAAATCGGAGCACAAAGTCTTCAAATCATAAAATTAATGGCAGTAAATTTTGGAAGTGTTTTTGCACTGCCAAAAAAATGTTCCTCCGTATTTTGTCGTTTTCAAATACATACATCTAAACATCCTTAACTAAATTAACAAACTTGTGGAGTATAAAAATGTTTATTTTTAGGAATTGAGTGTGCTTTTCAGTAGCTTATGAGGACAAGACTCATTTTCCCCACAGAAAAAATAATAGAAACATTACATTTTAAAAAATTGTAAATGTAAAAAGTAGATTTATGTGAAAAAGGGGAGGTGACAAAAGCTGGGATGTTGGTTTAAAACATCCAATTCAAAACTCCTCTTTAAATTATAATTATACTGTAACTGCTTTTGTTACAGCTGTTAAAAGCTGTTATTAAGCACCCCTTTTTTTCTTTTGCTTGTGAAAATACAGGGTTTCTGTGGGTCTCAAAAGTTTTAATTCACCCTTTCACAACTTGAAAAGGTCAAATCGGAGCACAAAGTCTTAAAATCATAAAATTAATGGCAGTAAATTTTGGAAGTGTTTTTGCACTGCCAAAAAAATTTTCCTCAGTATTTTGTCGTTTTCAAATACATACATCTAAACATCCTTGAATTAGCATATAGTTACTTGAGATGCAAATTAAATATATGCAGTATTGTTTTCTGCAAATTTGAGTTCATACTTAAATCAAGAATAAATGTCTGTCAGTGGGGTACGTAAACTTGTTTATATATTGAATTAAGTTGATTTTACTGAGCCCATTGGCAGATATTTGTTCTTATGTTCATAAACACTTCATTTTGATCAGTTTCTCATAAAACAAAACTTGTGCATTTTGCTTCATAATACATCATGATTTAAGAATCTTTTGACATTTGCATTTGAATCCAAGACAAAAATGCTAAGGATGAACATCACTTTTTGCAGTGTGATCAGAAGCTACAGTAAAATTATTTTCATATTTAAGCAAAAAGCAATGGAGATCTGTTGGAAGGTGTACTGTATTTTCAAAATGTAATGTATTGCATATAGTCTCCTCCTAAGACATTTACATTTACAGAACATAGTAATGTTTTATGTTCCCATTCATTTTCTTTACTTGGTCTTAAAAAGGTCTCTTAAACATACCTTTAAAAACTGCAGAAGCTCTGAACTACTGTGAAAAAAAATTCATACAAAAAGTATACAGATATACAGATGTATAAAGGCTGTAATAATTAAGTCAGCTGTGCTTTGGAACATGGTCGTGTGTCTGTTTTGTCACCGCTGAATTAGTTTCGTTGGTCATAACCTCCGAATGGCTAATTTGTCATTAATGTTCTTTGGGCTGATCATCCTGAGCTCTTAAACCTGAAGCAAGCAGCTCTATCTAATTAAAAAGCTCTGCTCATTTTCTCCGAAACCAAATCCGATGTTAACCATCTGTCCTCACGTTCATGGCGTTTCTTATAACATCACCGCGCAAACACATTACATCCATTTTTGTATTTTTTTTATTATGAACATGTTCATTACACAAAAATACAATGTAAAAAAACAAGAAATATTTGCAAATCAGTCACTCGTGTAGTTGCACGTGATGCCAGATAATTGGCTTTCGACTGTGCATTTTAACATGCCACTCAGGTTCCTTCCTCATTCCCTTCAGGAAGTTGTTGAATGAGGTCACTGCAGATCTGGATCATGTTTTGACCGTAACATCAGCCTGAACCGGAATGGCAAAATTCCTGAATGCATGCCAGCATGCAATAACTGCTGTACCTCCAGCATCAGAGGCGACAAAAGCAGAGGGGGAAAAAAACTTATTTTTGGCCTGTCCTTGTAAATAGGGAAAGGAACGCTGCCTAAATGTATTCAGCTGTACAAAACAGCCAATATTAGTCCGTTTTAAAAGCAGAAACAGAAGAACCAGAGAAAGTGTTCATTCAGTACTTCTTTATGGCACAGTGGTAGAAAGGAGGTTCGTGGATGTAAGGCAATCATCTGGTGACTCAGACCTGACATATATTGTAGTAGACTGTGGGTCGTTCAAAAACGGTGTCCCCAACCACCTCGAATATACAGTCTTTCCCGGCCAGCAGCGGTACTTCAGCTAAAGGCACATTCTCCATGTTTTGAGCCGTCTGGCCGTCCTGTGCAGCTCCATTTGCTTTCGCCTGACAAAACAA
>NW_015548296.1:5029253-5038920 GCF_001515605.1 Sinocyclocheilus anshuiensis | reverse complement strand
GGAAATGTTACGTCCCTTACCATACTGTGATGCCTGCGGCAACCACATGTGATGACCCCGGGCTGGACTCCGCGTCGTCCACGGTGAAAGACAGCGTGAAGTTTAAAAAAACTTTTTTTTAAAAGAAGTTGTAGTATTCCCTCAGCGACCAGCACGGATCAGCTCTAGGCATGACGAAGCGATATCGTCCTCTTTTGGAAGGCCAAACAAAGTAGTTTCGCTTTCACTACGAAGCACACAGCGCCTTCACGACATGGCGGCAGCGTCAACAATACTACAGCGAGAATAAAAGTTACGCCTTCTTTCTTTGCGTGAACATTTGGGCGGCGTTATGCAAATCTTCCCAGATAGTGATGTAGACATGTGGGGGCGTGTTAGAACGAGCCGTTTTAGGTAGGTGTGGCTGACTCTTAACTTTTATAAAGAATATCTCTTTGGATTTGAGACTTTAGTCTTTGCAACTTTACAGATCTTCTTTATGCGCCAAGAGCTTGTAACACTCCAAAGAGAAAGGAAAAATTGAAATCGCATCATATGTCGCCTTTAATCAAACACACCTGATTCAGGTCATCAGCTCATTAGTAGAGACTCCAAGACCTGAAATTGGTGTGTCAGAGAAAGGAGACATGCAAAATGAGCAGTGTTGGGGTGCCTCCAGGACCAGGGTTGGGAACCACTGGTTTAAGCTACAGAAAGGTTATACGTATGAACTTTGTTTTGAATGTATTTTTAAATAAATTCATAGATACAGAAGAGAAAGAAAATGAGTGGCATGTCATTGACCCAAATACTATAAACAGAAAACGGATGTTAGCTTACCGCTCTGTCAGGTGGGAAGTCTTTTTGACACAAGTGACCAATGATTCCAGCTGCCAGAGCGTCTCCTAGCACGTTGATCATGGTTCGAAAGCGATCTCTTTAAACCAGAAGGAGTAGAAGACTTTATTCTTGATTCTGTTATCACAATTTCCCTCATGCATTCTTTTAGTATTTACTCTTGTTAACATTTACTATTTATTAATTTAGATGATCCATTGATTACAGCTGATTACAGCTATTAAGAACTGTACTGTTTTTTTTTTTCTTTTCCAGCAGATAAAAATGGCAGTTATGTCAACTTACAAGATCCAATCAATGGCCACAATCAGCGTGATGTCATCTGCTGGGACGGATGTCAGCACTATCACCATGGTTACAAGGCCTGCCTGAGGGATTCCAGCAGCACCTATGCTGGCAGCGGTCGCTGTTATACTAAAGGAAATCAGAACAGTAAGATTTTTATGATTTTATCGATTCCTGATAGAACTGATCATGCTAGATGAGTTGATATAGTTTATATTATGATATCACATTATTTATTTGAAAGATAGTTAAAAATGCATGCATAACATTTGCTGAAATTACATATTTAAGAATTATTAAATATGAAAAAAATTGATAAAAAAAATCTGTAAAATAAGGAGATTTATTTAGAGGGCAACTTCTTGATTCTGTAATTATTATAGTAACACTAAACCTGACTATATTTGGTTACATCTTTGCCTTTCTGCAAGTACCTGATGGTGACCAACTGTCCGAAATCCAGTTCGTACTCATTGACCTGGGCAATGAAAATAGCAGCGACTGCTTCATACAGCGCCGTTCCATCCATGTTAATGGTGGCTCCCACTGGCAGCACAAACCGGGCAATCTGCCTGTCCACTCGGCAGTTCTCCAGCAAACATTTCATTGTAATGGGCAGTGTTGCTGAACTGTGAAAAAGAGAGAATATCTCACGTTTACAAGGTCATTAGGTCAACTCACGTTTCTACTTCATTTAATGGAGTTAGGACAAGCCACATACACATTTTTTTTTTTTTTGGGAGTTCATCTAAGGCCCTATGGTTTCCACAATGTGGAAAATGCAGACCGAATTGCAGAATCCTTTACTGTATAATGCGGAATGTCTCGGAATTTGCTAAATTTTGGATGGATAAACCAAAAGTAGGTTCAGCACACAAATCAAAACGTGATATGGACTAGTGTCTGTGAATATTAAGCCACAAAAAGACATTTAAATATGAATCCTGCATGTTCTGCGTGTCTCTGTGTGAATGGCGCAGAAGCATTTCATTTAATTTACTACACACATACAGAAGTGCATGTGACGCTCGCGGTGTTTCCAGCCTCTGCCGCCTCAATATATGAGTACATGAACACATGAACATGACCTCTAGAACTGCTCTGAGTCACTTCAGGAGCATTTTAGCGTTTCATTTGAGAAAAACATTGTCATATCGCTACAAACAGAAACTTAAAGGTCTTCACGGCAACCCGTCAAAATTAAAGCTGGGGTTAACTTGAAGAAACTGTGACAGAAATCACTTAATGTAATGATAGTACTACTACTACTCATAAAATTATCATCAAAACATTATTTTTTCAAGGAATATTTACCAGAAAAAAATATTTACCAGAATTTACCAGAAAAATGTAAATACACAGTATTTAAAAAAAATAAAATAAAAAAATAATACATTAATATTTTTTTATAAAATCAATTAATTGAAGATGCTTTTGATTATTAAAATTTAATGAAACCAGTCAAATTTAATCCAGAAAAGTAATGAAAAACACAGAGTTTGGTAAAATAATACTGAATTTGAGAAGAAAAATAAAACATTTCATAGGGCATTAAAAATGTATTTTTTTTGTTAAACTTTTAATAAATTGCTGTTAAATTGTGTAAGTTTCATGATTTATATTAATTAGACATGCTTTTGGATTAAAACAAATAATATAGCCATTAAAACAGAGTATAGAAAAATTGAAACTGGAAAAAAAAAAAGATTCCAGAAAAATAAAAAAAAATGAAATTTGGGGAAAAAAATTAAACTGATTTCATAGGGCCCTAGTTCTTCATACCTGGATGATGTGGCGAGAGCGATGACCATGGCTTGCAGAAGCCCTCTGATGTGTGTGAAAGGATTTTTCCGTGTCAGAATGAAATAGAAGAATGGAAGCAAGATGAGGCCGTGCACAAACAGGCCTGCCATGACCGTCATCCCGTACCAGCCCAGCTTCTTCCCAAGTGTGGAGGGATCACTCATGTCCAGGATTTTGCCAGCCACAAGGCAGATGATCCCAAAAGGAAAATACCTCAAATTCTCAAAATGTGATGACTTTATCTTCAACAGTCAACATGAAAAATTGCTGTCCTGTCATTAATTTGCCACTTTGTCATAATTTACTAACCCTCATGTCATTCCAAATCTGTTTTTTGTTTTTGTTTTTGAGGAACATTTTGATTCGATGGACATTTATCGTATGATTCTTTAAAATATCTTTTCTGTTTTGTAGAAAGTCAAACAGATTTGGGATGACGTAAGAGTAAGTAAATTACAGAATTTACATTTTTCGATAAACTATGACTAACTATTAAACTCAACATGAAAACTCAACTTATTTTACTTCTTTAATGTGATGCATTTCGAGTAAAGAAAATTCAATGCAAAAAAAAATGCAGGAGGGTACTGTTTGTCCACTGAGACTTGAAAAAAGGTATTAATTAAAACAGTGATTTATTATTATTATTATTATTATTATAATTTAGTTTTTATTACTAAACATTTTGTTCTTTGAATAACATGCAGTGTTGTATTGTTCACATTAAGAAAGTATAACGTTATAACCACTTTTCTGTAGCTTGCGCTAACTGTCGTACGCGGAAGCAGCTCCAGGAGGATGACGTAGGACATATCTCGCGAAAACCAATGTTTGTTTACAGGAGCAAAGGAAGCAAAGTTTCCTTACTTTAGCAAAG
This sequence comes from Sinocyclocheilus anshuiensis, assembly GCF_001515605.1. NCBI lineage: Eukaryota > Metazoa > Chordata > Actinopteri > Cypriniformes > Cyprinidae > Sinocyclocheilus > Sinocyclocheilus anshuiensis. The sequence continues at coordinate 5,035,118 of NW_015548296.1, read as the reverse complement.
GAAAACCAGTCTCCTCTTGGCTTATATCGAAATCCTCTGACATTTTTCTTTACAAATCCTCGTTTTGTACTTCTAATTCGTGACTGGTGTTTTGTTTTGTTCTCTCCTCTCTGCTTCCGCGTTCGTCACATCTCACCGGCGCATGCGCTACCCATACGTCCTACGTCATCCGCCCGGAATGAACGTGCGTACGACAGTTACAGGAAGTGACAGAAAAGTGTTTATACGTTTTTAAATATGTATATTTTTATTACAACAACGCATGGATTTGCTACAGAAGGCCTTCATTCACCCCCCGGAGCCGTGTGAGGCACGTTTTTCTATGGATGTATGCGCTTAATTTCACTTCTTTAGGACTGATGAAATGTAACACCTGCTGAGTGCCATTGTAAAGCTTGGAAGATCAAAGACATTTTTTAATATAACTCCGACTGGATTCGTCTGAAAGAAGAAAGTCATATACACCTAGGATGCCTTGAGGTGAGTAAATCATGGGCTAATTTTCATTTTTGGGTGAACTAACCCTTTAAGGGAGTAAATAGGGTCCATTTTGATTTCAGTCAATGATTTGGAGTCAAATATAGAAACTGTGTGCCCTGAATATTTAGGCCTAAATATAAGCTTTACGTTGCATATAAAAATTGCCATCTGTTTAGATTACACAATGTTAACCTAACTAATACATCTGTCAGTCAGTCATACGTGAAACAGTTAAGATTTCTGTAATGGTACCTACTAATAAATGTATTTTAAATACACAATAACCATGTATAAATATTAATCAGCAATACATTTCTCATACAACTGAATATTGCTTGTTCCACAGCTAGCCATATTTTAACCATGTTCATACTTTTTAACTGAATCATTTCAATTATTTTTGCAATTTGAATAAATGCGTTTTGAAAATATGATCTTAAATGGATGCAATTTGTTTTTTTGTTTTTTTTTTGAGTGCAGAAATCATACCCGTTTCATTGATTAGTTAATATTAAAACTGTGTAATCCAAATAGATGGAAATGTTGTATGCAATTCAAATGGGATAAATCTTAAATTTAGGCCTAAATAGTTTGTGACGTGTGTGACAGCCCCATACTAGCCAGCATCATGGAGAAGTGTGAGACAGCTCTTAAGCGCAGGTGATCCATAATCCCCGCATGTGCCGAACGACAGTGTGGCTTTAACACACCTTCACGCTGGCAGCCGTTATGCACAGCACGTGCCAGCTGCATGCTGGAAACCTTCACTCAGATCCTCGGCTAATAGTATCTGAGCTTCTCAAGCTTCTCAATGGCCAATCCTGGCCAAGTATTGTGTACAAACAACTTCCTGATCTTAATTTCAACAACAAACAGTCTTTGTATGGAACTGCTCCTTTAAAAACCGTAAACTGAATGATTGTTTTGATTGCCAGATGTCTGAGTATGAATGAGTGCTTTCTCTCTTACCATACGGCCGCATTAATAATCTTCATCACACATTCATTGATGCACTGGCAAACGTTCACCAGAGGAGCTCCCCGTTCGCCCATTTTACCAAGCAAGAGACCTAAATGAAAAGCCCTTCATTATAGTTGCACATTTGATCGTGATTTCACTTAGTGAAGATGCTTCATTAGGTGAAGGCAGATGTTTTACCCATCGTGGCTGAGAAAATAACAATGCCGAGTACATTCATCTGCTGACTGCTGCCTGGACGGGTCTTGTACTCAATGTCTGGAGGTGGCGTTAGTTCCAACTGCACCATCCGACCCTTTGGATTGTCTTCATCAGGCATCAGGTAGACCAAATTTGGGCGTCCTGTGTTCACTGGTGTTTTTATGATTGGAATAATATCTGTCTTGTACTGAAACAACAAAATATAGAAGTAGGTTTTATGTTTTCTTTGCTTGTACAAACCTTGTTCTTACAACCAGTGTTGTAAGTATTCTAGGTGGTTATGAAGGGAATTTCAATGTGTTTTAGTACATTGTTATGTGGATGCTAGGTAATGGTTTACTGGCCCAAGTCCGTAAAGCCCAAATCTCTATGATATCCTGGTGCAAATCTAATGGATTTTATCGTCCACCAGTTGAAAGTCCACAATCAGCTGCATGATTTGAGGTATCGTCTGAGGATGTGTATATTTATCCACAAAATAGTTTACCCATATTATTATGAATGTGTGAAAGTGCAGTGCAATAGAGTTGCATCAGTTGGGTTCCGAAAGTAAAAACTCTATAGAGAAATTGATTAACTACAACTGGTAAATCTTTAAGGACAGACCTGTTCTAAGCTCTGAGGCTATTAATCGATTACATATGCTTTTGTTGAAGCCATCGATTCAAATGAACTTGTTTTTAAAATAATCATATCTAATAGCAGAATTTGTGGTGAAAAACTACATTACCCATGATGCTGTACAGAAAATTCCACCAATCACCAAAAGTGTTCTTTAGCCCCACCCACTCCCGTGAAGCACCGCAAATGACGTAATCGAGTCCACTATGAGAACAGTTAAATATTTGTGTATAGATAGACTGACTTCAAATCAGCAACAGAATTGAACATTCCAAATATGGCTGCCAGGTGAACTGACTTGCCTTGGAAGGGACTTTAGTATTATTCATGCTCCTAGTACAAACACATTACATTTTTAAGCTCACTTAACAGCTGTTATCTTAAGGTGTCTGTTTACTCACCTGCTGAAATGTGGCTTCAATGAGATTGGAGGGGATCATATTCCTGAGGATGGAAATTAAGTATAAGTGGAAAAGTATAGAGCAACTGGCCATATTTAAAGCATATGATGCCTATTCATTAATTGTGTTTTTATGAATATATAGTACACCACATTTATACTTTATATGACACGACGTACATCCTGCAGACTTGAACACTTGAAGTTAGCTATTATCAAGTATAGCTGCACAAGACTCGCTGTGTTTATGGGCAGAGGGGAGTGGGAGGGTCCTGCACTTCTTACTTGGCGCTTTGTGCAGATTACTAAAAATACTCTAATCACTGCTTTAATAGGATTGCACTGTATGGGATGGCCTAAAATCCCCAGACATGGGCAACTCTTCCAATGAATGGCAGTTACAGTGTCCATGAGAATCATTTACTGTCTTTTATGAACATGTCAATCAAAATGAGGAGAAATTTACCTGAAAAGCTTATTGTTTTTAGTAATAAAAAGCTGATAGTAAATGGGAAATTCACCAAAAATTAAAATACTATAATCATTTGCTCAACCTCATGCCATTCAGCATGTTTTTCTTCTGTGTAAAAACACCTTAAAACTGGTCCATGTGATATTTTTATGTACCACAAACTCATAATATATTCTTCTGAAGCAATACAGTAGCTTGTGTGAAGAACATACTGTTGAAGTTCATTAAGACTGATTTTATGAACCGGATCAACTGATTAACTGAAAAGATCAAAGAACAATTCACAGTCACAAATCATGAACATGCTAAGGAAAGCTAGGGTGAATTTGATTGGGTTCCTCACACAAAGCCATCAAATGGCTTCAAAAGGCATATATATTATGCACAAATCATTAGAACTCCTTTTAGGATACTTTTGTGCTTTTTTGTGTAATTTTTGAATCCTGAATGCTCTGGTCCCCATGCTTTGTAAATGCATGGAAAAACATTCTCTTTCTATGTCACGGAAAAAAGTAATACAGGTGAGAATTTGAGAATAGAACTGTCATGTTTGGGTGAACTTTCCCATTTATTTTCCAAGTAGTACATATTCCTGGATCAGCAGTCCTGAAACCATTGAACCATAAACCATTAATGACCCTTAAAATCAGATGCAAATAGGTTGATAAGGAGCCTTTAACCCCATATCTAGGTCTACTCCTAAAATCTGCTTGGCTGATATGAATATTAGTTCAGGAACTACAAGGGTGTTGTTGCTACAAATGTTTGGGACAGTCATACCTGACCAGATCCAGCAGGGCATCTGCAGACGTTATGACTTGTCCACCTCCCAGTCTGCTGCTCTCCAAGTGTGTCCCATAGCCAGGTTTGATGATGAGAACGAGTACAATGCCAACCACTACTGCGATGAAAGTGGTCCAATGGTAGTAAGTGACCGTCAGCACCCCCATCCTGCAGCAGGCCTTCGACTCCATAGACGACAGTCCAGACATTAAACTACAGGCAGACAGTAAGAGTTGAGATCTTCACACTCTTTATGTAGGATAAATGCTTTTTTTTTTTGTATATAAAGATGAGAATGAGTCAAATCTTCACCTGGAGGTAATTAGGGGAAGAATCAACATTTTAAGTATCCGCATGAGCAGCTCACCAGGGAAGGAGAAATAGATTTTTGCCTGGTTACAAAAAAAAAACACAAAAAGAGCTTTTCAGATGAAAACATCAACAACAACAACAAAAAGAGCTAATGTTTAGAATATGGTAACACAGGCTTAAACGTCATACAGTTCTACCACGTGTTATATTTAGTTATATTTAGTTTGAAATGGTTAAAGGGATAGTTCACCCAAAAATGAAAATTTTATGTTTATCTGCTTACCCCCAGGGCATCCAAGATGTAGGTGACCTTTGTTTCTTCAGTAGAACACAAACGAAGATTTTTAACTCAAACCGTTGCAGTCTGTCAGTCTTATAATGGAAGTGAATGGGAATCACGGCTTTGAGAGTCAAAAAAACATTCACAAACAATTGATTTGATTTGATTTGATTTGATTTGATTTGATTTGATTTGATTTGATTTGATTTGATTTGATTTGATTTGATTTGATTTGATTTGATTTGATTTGATTTGATTTGATTTGATTTGATTTGATTTGATTTGATTTGATTTGATTTGATTTGATTTGATTTGATTTGATTTGATTTGATTTGATTTGATTTGATTTGATTTGATTTGGTGATCACTTATTATTCATTATTGGTGCTCAATTGTTAACAAGGGTTCTTATTATCAATTTTGAAAACAGTTTTTGTGGGAATATTTTTTTTGTGTGTGTGTGAACAGTTTTTGTGGTAACAGTTTCTGTGTATATTTTTGTGGAAACCGCAATACTTTTTTTTTCAGGATTCTATGAACAAATTTGAATAGTAATGGTAATGTTTTATTAATAAGAAGAAATGTTTCTTGAGCAGCAAATCAGGATGATTTCTGAAGGATTTTAAATTGTAATAACATTTCACAATTTTATGGCATTTACTGTGTGCATTTACATCCACCAAGTAATTTCTCTACCAATACCGAGCTGATTATTCAGAATTCTGATGCCAATAAGGATAGTTTGGTTTTCTTAAGGAACAAAAAAAAACTTTCATTTGGTACATTAATATCAAATTAGAGGTTAAAATTTACAGACTAACATCAGAGCCCAAACTATTCTATTCAACTGCTATTAATTTTCAGATATAATAATCATACTCAAATGTTTGTAAACTACTCCGTTTCACATAAGATTTTTTACATAAAGCCCTCTCTAGTATTTTTATATCTAATAACCAACTGTGAACACTGGATAACACTTGCAAGGTAAATGCCATGTTAAGTGACATCACTCTAAAAAATGCTGGGTTGTTTCAACCCAACATTGGGTCAAATATTTAACTCAAACCGTTGCAGTCTGTCAGTCATATAATGGAAGTGAATGGGAATCACGGCTTTGAGAGTCAAAAATGACTCATTGACTCAATGACTCAAAATGATACATTGATGTGTAAAGACACTAAACTATCGGTCTGTGCAAGAAACTGAACAGTATTTATATTGTTTTTTTACCTCTGATTAATCGCAATGTCCGAACTGTCCTGAGCATCTCAACAGCCGGCGCGTGACGCGTCTTCTTCTTCTTCTTCTTCTTCTTCTTCTTCTAGCTTTACAGCG
>NW_015548296.1:5008048-5029118 GCF_001515605.1 Sinocyclocheilus anshuiensis | reverse complement strand
CCCAAAAGTTGGGTTAGTCCATATTTGACCCAACGTTGGGTTGAAACAACCCAGCATTTTTTAGAGTGATTTATCAAAAGCTGTTTTATTGACGTCTTTCTGCTGTGGAAACACTGATCGAATGATTACACAAGAGCTGATACACTAAAAAATGCTGGGTTAAATACAACCCAGCGCTGGGTGAAATATGGACAAACCCAGCAATTGGGTTGTTTTCACCCAGCGGTTGAGTGAAATGTTTAACCCAACCTTCTGTGTAGTAACCCAACCACTGGGTCAAAACAACCCAATAGCTGGGTTTGTCCATATTTTACCCAGCGCTGGGTTGTATTTAACCCAGCATTTTTTAGAGTGTATATTTCAGCAAGTTGTACTGTTTTTTTCAATATACCTTCTGAAGTTCATTCAGGTTTATTTCAGGCAATTACTTGAAGAGGCAAAGCACCAACCAACCTGTGATTACTGGATGGGAGGCGAACAAATAACCTTTGGTGAAGGGTAAAAAGCACGGTAAACCTGGCGTGAGGTAGGCCTACGAGTGATTCATAGGGTCAAATAGAACCTGAGCTTTTTTTAAGTAGGATCTCATTAATGCTTTACTAGATACTGCTTTTATCGACCGATACCGATTATTGGCCGATACATCAGTGAATCCCTAATATATAGAGCACACTTCTCCTCTTGAATTTAATTTGTTCTTAAAAGTATATGTTATTAAAATTATGATTATATTAAAGTATATGTAATAGTACCCTACTGATGCTTGCGACTATAATGTAACTGGGTAGGATGAATTTGCTTTCTGAAGAAGCCTATCTAAGCTAATTCCCCGAACTGTTGCCATTTGCTGTTCAGCAGGGTGAGGCGTCACGCGCGATGACACCGTCTCTCACATCAACCTGAATTTGTCTCGGCTTAACTGCTGTCTGTCTGGGATTAGATCACTGAGCATAGATGTCCTTAAGCACTTCCTAACGTTCAAACACGCCTCATTTCATCACAACAAAAACCAACAATATTGTTCTCAGTTTTATCTTTGAAGTTATAATAGTAAAAATTGAATGGAAATTGAGAAGTGACTTTTTCTTTTCACACAGTATGAGTTGCATTATGATGACACGTTTTCTGCCCCTTTTGATAAAAAACATAATAAAATATAGAAAAAGATGCGTTGGGTGGATGTTTTCCTAACGTTCAAACACGCCTCATTTCATCACAACAAAAACCAACAATATTGTTCTCAGTTTTATCTTTGAAGTTATAATAGTAAAAATTGAATGGAAATTGAGAAGTGACTTTTTCTTTTCACACAGTATGAGTTGCATTATGATGACACGTTTTCTGTCCCCTTTTGATAAAAAAAAAAAAACATAATAAAATATAGAAAAAGATGCGTTGGGTGGATGTTTGAGGTGCATCCATGAAGCTACAACAATTACAACTTGCACGTGTTTGCTTAATTTCTTCCTTCTGTGCATTTTCATTGACATGTCCAGAGTCATTTATTTATCTAAAATCCCAGTTTAATTAGCCTTACCTGTGTGGAGAGGTCCAGATCCCTCAGCATGAAGCCCAGGATGCATCCTGTGATCACGGCTAGAACCGAGAGCGTCAGCAGCCCGTTTTGCCTGATGTAGTCCTTCACATACTCTCTGACACCGACCGAGAACGTGCTTGCCATGAAGTCCTTCATTCTCTCCAGCGGTGTTTTAGCAGGTCCCGCAGGCTCGGGCGGTGCCTCCGCGGCATCTGTGGGTATCAGTAGCTCCTCCATGGGTGAGACACTGCGAGTAACGCAGGAGGGCAAAGCGTAACCTCTTCTAAGGAGGGATTAAGCCATCATGCATCCAGCCAGCATCTCAAGACCACGGTCGGGAGAAATTAGGAGGCTAAAAGGATTAGGATGCTGTAATAAAATCTACACTTCCCTGTTGACAGTGGCTCTGTGCCATACTTCTGGACTTTTGGCATGAAGTGATGTCAAATAACCCCCACTTTTTGTGTACCGTACCAAAGGGTAAGATAGTGCATTGTGCTGTTCGCGAACCTAATCCATAGTGAGGACAGGTAAATGATCTCTGTCTAAGCCACAAGGAAAGTCAGCACGTGTCTTCACACGATCTCGTTACCACTGATTGTCCCTTACACACCGGCTCAATTAAATGATTTTTCTTTGGACAATAGGTTGGCATTTGTCGTATTCAGTTAAGTTCAGTATTCTTGATACAGCCTGCATTTGACAGACTCTTTGACTTTAACATTGCATTCAAAGTACGCATTTTTTTTAGTTCATGCATTCCCTGGGAATCGAACCCATGACCTTTGCTAGCGCTGTGCTCTACTGTTCGAGTTCCAATAAGTTTTCACACATAATGTACTTCTCATCAGATATACTTTTATTCACACTTGATGTGTGATCATTAGTGGTGGGACTTTTAATGTATCCTATAGTGACTCGAATCTTTGAATCCGTTCACTAAAAAAATGTATTCAAATTCATTCACTGATTTGTTCAGTATGCCCATTTCTGCCATGAAACAGTATAATGAAAAGTATACTGTAGCAATTAAATGACATTTTGTATCTCACTTTTTGGACAAGGTTTTTAACAATCCTGAAAAAAACAAGTCAGAATCACAGTATATAAAACAATTGCAAAATATGAACGCAGAGTTCTAAGTCAGAATTGCCAGATATAAGCACAGAATTCAGACTTTTTCTAGCAATTCTGAGTTTATTTCATAATCCATACTTTTTTCCTCCGAAGTCTTAATAATAATAATAATAATTCTTACTTTATTCTCATAATTATCAGTTTACATCTTGCAATTCCGTCCCTCTGATTTTGTTATTTAATATATAATATCAATGAAATATCCAAGTATATCAGGTCTTTGCCATGTGTAAAATCTTGCATTGAACTGTTGTAAACAAGGCCAGGTTTTCTGGACACAGAGTGCTAGTTAATGAAACCTTGGATATAACAGTAATCCAATCCAGCCATAATCCTGTCATGACAAAAGGCAGTTTCACGTGACAATGGTGTGTAATCAGTTAGTGCTAATAGGTCTGATGGGTCAGGATCTGTGCGCGTCAGATTGTGCCACACTCCAGGTTAAAGGAGCAGACTGATTACATGGTGATCTGGAACACTTTCAACTAGGCTATAACTATTCAGACAGTAAATAAGAGAATCCAAAATCAGATAACCAGGAGAATCACTTTATTAAATCAAAAATTAAAGCTGATCAATAATTTATATTAAATCCTGTATGCATTTCAAAAAGGAGTGTTTTGCAACACTGAAATACTAAATCTTATTGACACAAGGAAAAGAGCACAGGCAGGAAATGGCTACAGATTGACAGATAGTGCCGACAAATCTTAGATCGAGTCTCCACATCAGCGATATTGGATCCAACCCCAGGTGCCAAATCCTGTCTGAAAATATCTGGTATCCAAAAACTGTTAATTCTGAGAGAACATTCCACCACGGCTATTTTTCGTGACTTTTCTCTCTGTGAAATTAAGTGTCGGCAACAGCGAGCAACGGTGATAGCTCATTTAAAGGTAATGTCGCCACTAAACTGGACTAATTTGGAGTCACGGTAAACGGAGTCGAGGAGTCGACTCCGAAAAACCTGGAACCAAACACCCCTGACTGCTGCTCCACTGCTAGGCTGTGTTTTGTTGTCATGCTATCACGTGACTCCAAGCAAAGTTGCCAATTCCGCTTATTATACGCGACTTTGGGCTTCTTTTTTTGTAAAGTTGCGTGAAAAAATCCCGGGTCGCGGGTTGCGGTTTTTTGGGCTTATTTAAAAAAATACGGTTGCTTGTTAGGGAAATCTGACAAGCAACTTCCGTTTCCTTATTTATGTTCGCCGTATTCAGTGTTGGGGGTAATGCATTACAAGTAACGCGAGTTACGTAATCAGATTACTTTTTTCAAGTAACTAGTAAAGTAATGCATTACTTTTTAATTTACAAGAGAATATCTGAGTTACTTTTTCAAATAAGTAACGCAAGTTACTTTTTTTCCAATTTATTGATTGACAGCTCTCCTGTCCCCATGTTGAGAGAAATCAGATGTTACTGTAGTTCTAAAATAAATATGAATATGCATTAATTCATCACTCACACAAAAAAAAAACCAGATTCAGTATTCCTCAAAATGAATTAAAATAATGCAACTCAGAATATGACGCGTACCTGCAATAATTAAATGTTAAACAACACAAATATCCTTTATGTATTTAATCCCATTCTATTAACCAATGTCTTTGCTTCTGACCTTCAAGGCTTTTATATTTGCCAAAAATAGTTATTTTAAAATCAAACAAGCAACCCCTGTCCAGATTTAAAAAGTAATGCAAAAGTAACATAACGCATTACTTTCCATAAAAAGTAACTAAGTAATGTAATTAGTTACTTTTTTATGGAGTAACGCAATATTGTAATGCATTACTTTTAAAAGTAACTTTCCCCAACATTGGCCGTATTCTCCAAAGCATTGGTTGACACTCTGTCTGCTTACAGTTAATAGCCAACCAGTGCAATAATATAAATGCTGCAGCTTAATTTGCCAAATGTTCCGCCCCCTCCTCCCCCTCATTGGCGAAAATCACGTTCAAAAAGAAGGCGTGTGACGCTGTAATCCAAGCGATGATAGAAGTAGACGTAGAGGAGTGGGATGACTTTCTTTTAGCCTAATTTTTACAAAGTTTTTGTAATGTATTAATTATCATGGGCTGTACTAATACTAAAACTATATAGCCTATACATTTGGTTCGAATAGCCTATATTTTAGTAGGCTATAAATATGTGGCTATGTTACAGTTCCCCTTTGAAGCTCTTGTGTTTTTCTCCTTTTCCATCTCCAATCCTATTCTGCTCACAGGTGATTGGAGATTAGTTTTTTGTTCTCACTTTGTTGCAGTTTGCTGATTTTTGTAAAATAACATGTTTTTGCTTTTCAGATAAAAGAGTGGTTTCAGTTTAATATGTTGCAGGTTAATTTATTGGTAATAAATAATTTCTAAATAATATTGATGATAATAAACCATCAAAAAAAAATATTGGGCTTGTTTTTTAAGCTGCGGTTGCTTATTTAGCTTGCGAGAGTTGGCAACAGTGACTCCAAGCGCACGCGTATACTTTTGGCTACAATGAGATGGAACTGTAGAACTCCGAGCTACTAAAGAAATGAAAAGTGGAGGGAGGAAATCCTTCACATAGTACATAGTCTATAACTGTACACCGAATGGCCTTTTCATATCACTGTCTTCATCCAATAAGCCACTTACAGTAAACTTTTCTTTATAAGGGTTTTCTATGGGAGGAAAATGCATAATGTGAATACTTTGAGCGATACCAAGTAAATACAGGGCCAGTATCGCCGATATACTTAAAGGATACTTTTTTCCTTTTAAAAACATACATTTAAATGACCAATTACACTTTGAAAATTAACAATAACTAAGGTTGATATGACTAAAATATTAAATTCACCTTAAAGCTACATGGATATTATTTGCCTTTCTAAGAGGAGCATAGAACATGAAAGCAATGTGCAGTTTCATGTTAAGCATTTTCCTCCCATAGAAAAGAGTTATAAAGAAAAAAAATGAACGTGGCTTAATACATTAAAAGTAATATTAAAAGACAAAACTCAGTATACACCTTATTAATGCTGCAAACTAGATATACAAGTATGCAGATGGCAAGAATTTGAAAGCAACGCTCAAAAGTATTCACATTATGCATTTTCCTCCCATAGAAAACACTTATAAAGAAAAGTTTACCGTAAGTGGCTTATTGGATGAAGAAAAGTCATGATATGAAAAGGCCAAATTCGGTAAAAAATATATACTATTGCATGTACAGGTAAGCAGATGAACATATTTAAATATTGCAGATTTGTATAATATTCTGAGTTTGCATTTGACTGTTTTTATTCATTTTGAGGAATACTGAATCTGTTTTTGTGAATGAGATGAGCCTAGAACTACAGTAACATCACAACGCCTCTGCACTTACTCCCGATTTCTCTCAACATGGCAACACGAGAGCTGTCAGTCAAGACATGGGAAACAAAGTAACTGGCGTTACTTATTTGAAAAAGTAACTCATTAAAAAGTAATGCGTTACTTTACTAGTTACTTTAAAAGTAATCTGATTACGCAATTCACGCTACTGGTAATGCGTTACCCCCAACACTGCCTTCAATTCCACAAAATGCTATTTATATAGGCAGCTTGCTAGGTTGAGACACAGTGATGTTACGGATTACATCCGTTCCTTTTAATATACCATCACACACATCAGTTCTCCAAAATGGACAAAAACATCCATTTCCTTTAATCAAAAAGTTCAGAACAAATTAAGAACCACACTTGTTAAGTAATGGTACTTTCTGACAAATCTCACTGGTTGCAAGCAATAAGTGGTTGTGAAACATGAAACTTCAGCTGCAAAAACACAAAGTCCTATTTGAAATCTGACATTTAATTGTCAATGTTGTTTGCACATGTTCCTTGTCAACCCCTTTCAGTTCAGACAGAGACTTGTCATTGGACAAGTGAATCACTGAGGTGTTACAGCAAATCTGCATTATGTCCATGTAGCAGCACTTCATTAATCACAGTCCAGTAACATGGATTATTACTTGGGAATATAGTGTTAACCCAGTGTGATATTTCATTGATAAACTTTTGCTGGAGTCCAATGCCCAATTATGATGTGTACTGATGACCTCTTCCAACCGGCAGGGCAATGTGGGGCAGTGGGAACTCATGCAGTTTTTATAGATTAATAAATTCAGTCTCGTCCCTAGAGTTGGAGGTACAAGGTATATCTTAAAATAAAAAAGTAGCCCATCTTCCAAACGTCCACCAGGTCAAGAATGAAACTCTGCACAAAATGAGAAAAGTAATTTTAAGTTCTGAACATATTCTGTTTAAAAGAAGCTGTTTTTTGAACATTTGTAAAGCTCAACCACAAACAACATTAAAAATACCTACAGAACATCTTAAGGCAAGACACACCGGGTGAATAAGATTTTTAAAAATTAACTAATAGATTAACATACTGACCAAACAGGTTTTTTTTTTTTAGTTTTCTAAAATGTTAAGTTTAAATATGCAATGTCTAATTAAATATGCACAAATTTGCATACATTTCCAGAACATAAATCTGAAAATTGTATCCTTCAGTTGACCTATTAAAAGATTTAAAGAGGGGATTTTGGATATGAATTTATCACTACATAATTTAGAAAATACTGACAACAGTCTGTTGGAATTTAAGGAATAAAATATTGTATAAAGTCAAGCAAATGATACATGAACAAACCACTCTTTAAACACCTTCAGAATATAGATAATACAACTCTAAAGTTTGGCTTATGTTAGCACTACTGAAGAGATGATTTAAAAAAATAAAAAAATAAAAAAATAATAATTTTGAGAAAAAGGCCTATAAAGATAGGCAGCAGCTATTAGCACTAAGTGTAAATAGCGATAGAGGCTATTTACTAGGGCTGCACGATTAATCGAATGCGATTGTCATGTGCATTTTGTCAGTAAAGCCGGTTCTGTAATCAGCAGTAAATCTCCATCACATGCTTTCAGATGGAGCAGCATTTACTACACAGAGCCGTAGTTCACTGACAAGTTACGAAAAAAATACAATAAAATAAACATTGCACACTATATTATTGCGTGATTATGAAATCGAAGAAATCGATAATGACAGCTGTTTGCGTAGCTTCTCAGTGAACTACGGCTCTGTGAAGTAAATGCTGCTCCATCTGAACGCATGTGAAAATACCACATTTAATAACATGTTTTTACTTCATAACGTCAGTCACTTTATTTTAATGAAAATTATAATAATAAGAACTCCGATAAACCATATATTGTCGTAGTCGTGTTTATTAGTTCATTAGAATCAATGAAAGCAGTTAAATCTTCTGTTTATTCAGCTACCGCTAGTACAAAGTAGTTTCGCTTTTACAACGAAGCACACAGCGTCTTTACATGGCAGCGGAAACAACTAAACTACAGCCAGAATAAAAGTAACGCCTTCTTTCTTTGTGTGAACATTTGGGCGGCGTTATGCAAATCTTCCCAGAGCGACGTAGGTATGTGGGGGCGTGTTAGAACGAGCCGTTTTAGGTAGGCGTGGCTGACTCTTAACTTTTATAAAGAATCTCTCTTTGGATTTGAGACTTTAGTCTTTGCAACTTTACAGATCTTCTTTATGCACCAAGAGCTTGTAACACTCCAAAGAGAAAGGAAAAATTGAAATCGCATCATATGACCCCTTTAAAATAGCAGGATTTTTGGCTATTTATACTAATTGCAAATATTATTGCAATTATCTGCACCTCAGTATTGTAGTACACTATAAAACAGTATGCAATAATAACGTATTAAGTAAAAATTATAATTTTTATTCAAATTATTAAATGGATGCCACCTTATTGGGACAATAAAGCCCTCCCTACACCTACCCTAACCCTACCCGATACTTTATTTTCAACCTTTTGATTATTTTTCTTAATTTTTATTGAAAATAAATGTCTTTCCGATAAGATATGAGATTTGAAAGGGAGTTCGGCAAAAGGCAGGTTCAAACCCGGGTCGATCGCGTCAAAAATACTGCAATACACGCTTTACCATCTAAGCCAGTGGAGCTGACGTTTGACAGCCATCTTTTGCAGTATTGACTAGCCCAATCACACATTGGTGGGCAGAGGTAGAGTAAATAGCCTGTGTCAACAAGGCGGGCTATTTGCACTTAGTGTAAATAGACATCCCGATAAAGATATGTATCGTAATTTAAATCTACAGACACAAACAGATAATGTGCAATAAAACAGAAACTTAAAAGTGCATTTTGGATGTTTTCCTTCCACTAGTTTGAAACAACATCTTATTCAAAGCCAATAACCCAAAATCTCAAAATTGACCAGTGCATGAAAACTTTTTTAGCTTGTAGTACCTTGCCTTAAAGTCTAAAACCTATTAAAGCTATGTTACAGTCTTTTCACAAAAATACTTGAATTAAGAGTGATTTGTGGTACCATAGGGAGTGTCAGTGTTCGTCATTGCCAGCACTACTGGGAGGTCGACTGCGCATTTGACTCCGCAGCTGCTCTATAAGCTCAGGGTTCTGCTGCTGCATTTGCTGTGCAAACTGCTGACCACTGTGACAGAAAAACACTAGTTCAGCCCCACTGACTATAACTTGGAATTTCCTGTTAGGAAGTAGAATGAAACCTATGAAAATCACAGGATAGTGATGTTAAAACTTACGCCTGTATGAGGCTGGAGAGATCATTGGCACCACCGCCTGCGCCTGCGCCTGCACCTGCACCTGCACCTGCACCTCCTCCTGCTCCTGCTCCTGCTCCTGCTCCTGCTCCTGCTCCTGCTCCTGCTTCAGCTCCAGCTCCAGCTGTTGCTCCTGGCGAGGTGGCTCCCCCCATAGGACCGTAAGCCCCAGACATCATACCTGACATCCTACATGGGCACAGAAACAGCTGATATACATTTCTGCTAAGAACACAAAGTCTTACGTCAAGTTGGTACAACTGCCCTGAAATAGTGATGCATTGAAAATTTCAGCAACCAAAAATATTCAGCTGAAATGGTTTAGGAGGGCCATTGCCATTTCTTGGCATAAAACCTGTGCATTTTAAATGATTGTAGAACTTAGTTTTTAATATAAGTGTTGATTATTAAATACATAATTAATTAATTGATTATGAAGTACAATTTATTTTTAGTTTCAGTTCTCGGCCAAGTGCATCCTGAATATTCAGTTTTACGTTTTGGCCCAGAATTGACATTTAGAAAAAAATCAGTTTCACTCTTTATTAACACCTGAAAATCTTTGCCCTTTATACTGATGTAATGTGGTGTGACCCACAAATTCGCATGGCCCAACTAAAATGCACAAAAACCTAAATATCATAGAAATATCATAGAGACGACTCCTGCAGACCCTCATTATTGCATGTCAGATTCAATAATTTTCCTATATCAGGGCTCGACATTAAGCATTGTCACAAAAATGTACTGTTTTGCAATGTTTTTTTTTTTTAAGGTGAAGATTTATTCCAAAGCAATATTCTCATCAGTGTTCTTCTGGGGCATTTTTTATCTTTATTAGGGATGTAACAATATTATCAATATCATGATATCACAATAGAAAATCTGTCTCGATATTATCATGGTCACATGACGATATGAAACCATAGGTCTACCAGACAAAAAGTGTAATTTTTTAAATATATTTAAACTTCTTATTCTCACATAAAAGGTCTTGGGCCATTATGCTTTGGCACAGTATCTGTCAAACGAACTAAAACCCGAAAGCACCATATGGCTTAATCCCTTCAAGTCTGTTTTCGCTACGCATTTCAAAGCGAAGCACACACATTGAGGCGATCAGCTCGTGGTCCTGTGTTTTCCGTGCCTCAGAACGGTTTAGTTTACAGTGAATGAATGCAGTGAACTAATTTATTGCATGTGCTGTGATTTTAATGAGTGTTTAGGAACGTAACGGCCACCAGTTGGGGTTTATTTTCATGGCAGCATTTCACTAGATTTGTAGTGAGACACGTTTTTGTAAGCCTGTTTTCACTGAAGTTGGCGTTTTTTACTGCCGTTTCCATCAAAATAAAAGCTTAAAAGTGCAGTATGAATTGCTGACGATATTATCGTATCGTGAGATTTTGATATCGTTACATCCCTAATCTTTATAATTGGCTATTTTTTTCCTAAGCTTATTGAATATGAAATTATTTAAAGGCACAATATGTACGTTTTCGCCGCTAGAGGGCGCGTATTCAAAACAAACAAAGAGACAAAGGCGTAGTTTGATGACGCCGTGACTGAGTGTGGAATCATGGGAGTTGTGGTCGAAACAAAGGCGTAGTTTGATGATGCCGTGACTGAGTGTGGAATCATGGGAGTTGTCGTCTTCATCCCCACAGCCGAAGCAATCTGATGGGACTCAGGCAGAAATCATGTTCATGGATAAGCTAATGTATTAAATATTTATTAACATCGTAGTATGAAGCGGAGTGAGGCAGAAAGCTGTCAAAGCAAAACGAGGCTGCTGAAGCAATTGCTAATGAGAGACGAGAGTGACACATGGCTCGAAAGCAGCCGAGCTTTTATTATGCCACACTTTAGCGCTTCCGCTCCTTCCAGTCGTGCGTATGTGGGGTAAAGCAGCTCTGTTTTATCATACTAGATACGTTTGAAAGTTCTGTTATAATGCTACTCTGTGAAGTCGTCACCTGTCTAATAAAACGCACAACATATTAGGGATGCGCCGATCCGATATTCATATCGGGTATCGGCTCCGATAGTGCCATTTTTCTCGGATCGGGTATCGGTCAGAGAGAGCCGATCCAAATCCGAGAATTTTTTTTTATCAATTCCACACACACAGATATATAAATTCTACATTTATTTAAATGAGGGAAAAAAACTTCACTGGTATCGGATTGGAATCGGTATCGGCCAATACCGAACCCTGGGTATCGGAATCGGTATCGGAGGCAAAAAAGGCGGATCGGAGCATCTCTACAACATATTAAAGCGTCTTTGGTGTTTCCATGTTTTCTACAAAACAAAACCGGAAATCAGGGGGTTATGACGTCATTGGCAGGCAACACAATGACACTCTAGACACGGCCCGTCACTAGTTAAAATTGCTTATTTCTCTGGATTTAAACATTCTTTGAAACATTTGGGATAATGTAAGTACACAAGTCAGCAAAATATATAACACTGTTTTAGTGCTTTTTGGATATTTTAATAAAAAAAATCTTACATATTGTGCCTTTAAGTAGTAAACATCAAGTTCTTAAATTTCATTAAAAAAAAATTTAAATTAGAATAACAAGACACTATATGGCTATTACAAATCAAAACTCATACAAGGGCATTTTTGCCTCCATATCTTACATTTTGGGAGTTTTTTTCTTATTTTAATTGTGGGTTTATCATTTTTGGCCCAAGCCCCACTTTTTGATGTTTACACCATATGACAACAACATTAAAGTTTTCAAAATCATATGAAATCATCATCATCACCTCATGTATAACGTGCATATTACGTGTATAATAAATGCTGTGCTTAAGATTTGTCTACTCACATTTGCTGCACTTGCGGGTTGTTCATTAAATTAGATGCCTAAAGAGAGTGACAGTGACTTAGTGATGAGAATAAGCAAGCATTAATGATGAACATACAGATGTATTTCTACTGACCATGTTCATGAACCCAGGGTTACTCAGCAAACCGGCCAGGTCGACTCCACCCAAACCCCCTGCCTAACAAAGATAAACACATGGGCTTTAGCACAACTCTCTGTTTTCCACAGAGAGAAGAAAACTATTATCAGGGTGGTTCTGTGAACTCACTGGGCTGGGCTGTCCCTCCTTCATCTTCTGTTCTGCTATTTGCAGGTTGGCTTTGTAAGTGTCGTTGTCAGGGTCCAGCTCCAGCGCTTTCTTGTAGAAGCTCACAGCCTCTGAGTATTTGTTCAAACTTGCAAGAGCAAGCCTTGTTTTCAAGCAAAACATAAATGAAGTAAATGTGACACCAAAATCCATTCATATCTGATCTATTTTTAAATGAGGGTATCTGCAGGGTTTTTAAAAACAAATTTAAGGATTTTTAAAACCTTAAGACCTACACAAATCAGAATTAATACAGTATGTCCTTTCTCAATCTTTTGCTTAATTAAACAGGCTGCAGCACATATTCAGTGAGGATTTAGTGTTGCTTTGAATTAAATGTCAGATACAGTTTGAGTGACCAAAATACCAATAACTAGAAAAAATAATGATGCACAATGCATGATAACTCTGAAATACACTAGGAATCTTATTTTGAAATATCTATGCTTTCCTACTTCCAACTGATAATTAAAAGAGATGAGAAATATAACATGCATTTTTGCAACCATCTACAACATATTACAATATAAACACTGCATAATGTATCAACAGGAGAAGAATAAAAATAAATGCATGTTCTACAGGCTCGCACTTGGGCAACAGGGCTGCATTTAAACTTTGAAATGTGCAGGGCACACACTTAAATCATAACATTTTGAAATATATTAATTATTAATAAATAAATAATCAATTATTATTAAATAAATTATTATAAATTATTTAATTATTAAATATATTAGACTGTATCATGATTATTGCTTTTCTAAATTTTATAAAGGTGAAGTCAAGACCTGTGGGAACCCTGGAGGCCTCCAATAATTTATCTGTGCTCAACATTTTAGGGGGAAAAATAAAAACATTAAAAATACCCCATCCGCCCATATGCTTTACTGTAGTTTGGATCGATTCCAATGGCTCGTTCACAGTCTTGAACTGCTCCAGCATAGTTCCCCAGTTTGCTGTAGGCTGCAGCTCTAAATATAATTTTTAAAAGTTATATTAATTTTCAAATAAAAACAATTCTCCAAGAAATAAAATAAAAAAATAAAAATACTTTTTTAATCAATCATTCTTGGATAATGCAAATACTACATCATTAAATTTTTCTTTTTCGGATTTAATGAAACCGATGTGCATATATACCTGTTGCAAAAGTAGACAGCATTTTGAGGATTAAGCTGGATGGCTTTAGAGTAGAACTCAACAGCTGCACTAAAGTTCTCTACCTTCATCTGATCGTTACCTGCAGATACAAACATGCAACACTTTGAGTGAGAAGACCATAGGAAGCACCCTGAAATGGTAAAGGTGTGACGGATGGTCTTACCGTCTGTTTTAAGATGCTCTGCCTCTGCTAACTGCTCCTCTGAAGGTGAACCACTGGATGAATTTGTCTTAACTTGAGGTGTCTGCAACATATAACAATGTCTTAGGGGAAGTCTATTCAACGCTATGAATAAACATTCCAAAACGACATGGTTTAGATCTGGGGATTTCAATCTTTTAAATGCCATGGACCACCAGATATGATCATCATCATGTGAGGGAACCCCATCCCAAAATTTCGAAGACTATCTATAGTATCTATAGTTTCTTGCATAAAGACCCATTAGTTTAAAAATGTTTTAGTTTCAACTCATTACAGTACTGTACTTTAACTGTAGTGTATTTTTTATTTGAATACAAATTGTAATTATTTTTGTTTTTATCTACTTTTTACACTTTCTCTAAATATTTATCCAGACCCCATCACTCCCTTGCAGTCCCCTGGTGGTCCTCGGATCCCAGTTTGAAAACACCCGGTTTGGATGACACCCGTGAACAGCTTTTACCTGTTTGGTTGCAGAGGCAAATATCTCTGGCAGAGACTGACTGACTGCTAAACTCTGGTCCTCTACAGAGACGCCAAATGCCGTCTCCAGGCACTGGATGGCAACTAAATAAAAGAGTAAATTAAAAAAAAAAAAAAAACTAGGAATTAGCAAACAATAGCATAACAGTGTCCAGCACGGATTCTAGCACTAAGGTTTTACCTTCTAAGCTTTCTTGAGCATCTGATGACAGACTCCCAGAAGACAGCTGATCATGGAGAAACTGGATGATGGAGAATGCGAGATGCTTTGTGTCTGCCATTCTGTCTTGAGGCTTAAACCTCACCAAATAAATATGTGAAGGAAACCTATGAGACAGGGATGTGTGTTATTATCACCAAAGACAACAATATAGAAAAACAGCATGATAATGGTTGGTAAATCAGAGAAACCTTACAATGTAGTTATTCCAGTTTTTACTGTTCTGGAGTTAATACTTTCACTAAACGCCCAGTTATCAACTCAGTCACTTACACAAGATTTAAACGCGAAATAGCAGCTTATGAGACTTTTACAAATTAACGACTTTCAGATGTGTAACCATTGCCGAGGAGTGGTAACGCATAAATATGTTCACTAAGTCAAAACAGTTATTATCAAAGATGGAACATTCTAGCACAAACTAGCTGTTAACTCATGCTAACAGTTTCCATTGGTTTACAACGGGAGTGCTAATTCTCTTAGCATTAGCTTCAGTTCGCTCATGTGATTTAGAATAAATACAAAAGAGGATTTAATGAAGATTGAAAGTGAGCTAGCCGCCATTCACCGTTTTACTCTAAAAGCATTCAGGATGCTGTCTGGTTCTACAGACTCTGAAAAAAGTGTGTTTAATTCACACTCACCAATTGTCTCCTCTAAAGGATCTGTAGCCAGTAGCGTGAGACGATTCATGTGCGCGCGGGCGAACGGCTGTCGTAAAGCGCGTGACGTCACACGCTAGGTTAGCGCTCAACTCATGCAAACCAAATTTACAAAATATCTTCATGGAACATGATCTCTACTTAATATCCTAATGATTTTGGGCATAGAAGAAAAATGTATAGTTCTGACCCATACAATGCATTGTTGGCTATTGCTACAAATATACCTGTGCTACTTATGACTGATTTTGTGCTCCAGGGTCACAAATTACTATGTGAATAGTACAGAAATGAGTGTGAAACTATACAGCAGTATTTTAAAATATTGCATTATTTACACTGATATGATGCAAACTGACAGACATCAATACTCTTTGCTGAAGGCTGACATGGGCAAATTTGCTTCTTTGCTTGTTTTAATGACGGTCGGCATCCAACTTTAAGGTGCATTACCACCACCTACTATGCTGGATTGTGGGCCTGAGTCAATAATATATAATAATAATAATAAAAACCTTTTAAATTCTGTTAATTAAGCCAGTTATTATCAGATAATTTAATAAACTTTCATTGTTATGACCATTAAGTAGGCTATGTCTTTAATGCTAATTTCTATAGAACTTTGTTTCCTAATTCCTTTCTTTAATAGGCTATTTCTCTTTCTGTGATGTACTTTTGGCAGTGACATAATATGTGTTCCACTGATTCCTCCTCTTGTCAATGATCACATATGCCAGTTGGATGTTTCCTTATTAGATGTAATGTTTTATTTAACCCTGTGTGTCCCATTCTCAATCGTGTAATTATACCTTCTATTTTGTCATTTCCTTTACAAACCCTCCTACTTCCTACTTTCTCCTGGGTTCTACAGTAATGTCTACCTGTTGGCAAATTTGCTTGTGTACATTCTGACATTATGTAATGAAACATAATGTGACAAGCTGCGACCATACAGAACTATAACTATAAGAAACCATACGGCCAAAAAAGAATTCGGTCACCCTCCCGTTTCTCAGATGTAGGATTTATTTATTTATTTGAAAAAAATGTCATTAATGTAAAATGCTGAATATAGAAATATTCCATGTAAATGCAATTTTGTTGATAAATATGATTTACACTATATGAATTGATGAACTGTACACAGTATGCAATTGTATGTAATTAATAAAAGGAATAAAAGGCCTATAGGCCCTGATGAATAATGAACATGTTTGAATTATTAATAACTGTATGAATTATGTTAATCATTAAGGTAGAATAACACGTCGAAATGATTTTGTTTATCGCCCATCCAATTTTTATTTTTTTATTTTTTTTGAACCTTCAAAAATGCCGTATGTTGGGCACCATTCACTTGCATTTGATGGAGATAGTCTTCACATATTTTCCTTCAAAACCTTCATCTCTCTTCGGCTGAGGTAAGAATGTCATATACATCTTGGATGGCCTTGGGTTGATTAAACAATCAGGAAATGTTCATTTTTGGGTGAACTATTCCTTTAAGAGAGTGTGTGGTAAAGAAGGGGGCTATTACGTTTTATATCAACCTTTTGTCATATCTGATGCCTATGATGAAGAACTGGTGTTTTCTTACGTTCGTCTAATGCTTGAGTTTCTGAATTGACTGAAGTCTCCAAAAATGAGTGCATGCGATGCTGCTGAAAGACTTGTAATCTTTTATCAGGTAGTTGCATTATAATAATTGATCATGTCATCTTTTAAGCTATATGAGTTTATATGGATTGCTCAAAAGTGAATGAGATTTATCATGAAGTCTTCTTTCACTAGCTAATGAGTCAATGTTTGAATAATCACTTTAATAATGTTGATTTCTCTGAGGCTGCGCATTATGCACAGAATGCTGACCTGTTTTATTTGTCAGAGCATCCCAGCAGTCAACAGTTGATTTCATATTTAAGAGGTGAATATAGTTACTATCCTGGCAGAGCTGCACGATTAATTGTTAAAAGATTGCAATCTCGATTCAGACATCCATACCATACCTTATTTTGTAAGGTGTGAATTCAACTTTATATTACACTGCAAAGGAGAATGCAAAAAAAATAAACAAGTTGTTAATATAAAATATTTTGTGCATTGGTGTTCATTTAACAGGGGTTTCAGCATAGATCATTTGAGCCAACTGCCATTTAATTTTAAAAGCTAATATTTATACTGGGTTACACTTTATTTTAAGGTGTCCTTGTTACAGTGTAATTATACATTTAAGTACTGACTAATATCAATGAACTACATGTACTTACTATATGGTTAGGGTTAGGATGAGGGTTTGGTGGGCTCAAAAAACTAAAAACTTCAAATACAAACAACATAAAAAACATGACTTCGTAAATTTCCCAGCTATCAGGTTATTTTACTAAAGCTGATGTTGGAGTGGAAGTTGCTGGAACAGCAAGTGAACCGGGCAAACGGAGATATATCCAGCTGCAGCTGCAGGCAAACTGTAGATAAAAACAGTGTCATCGTCCACACAGATTTTTAGGTTAGTTTGATTATTAAATGGATTTATATTGTTTTTGTGTTTGAACAAACTATATTCATCATTATTGTGATGGGGGGCCCTGCAGTAAGTCATAGCCCCGGGGCCCAGTGCGGTCTTAATGCGGCCCTGCATGTAACATGTGTAACAAGGACACCTTAAATTAAAGTGTTACCTTATACTGTGTTAGAATATATTTATACTGTATCAGTATTGTAAAATTATTTAATTGGAGTCCACTAAAACAATATTTCTTAAAATAACTGCTCTTCTGAAAAGTTAGTGATAATGTTGTGTCATTTTTCTAACTATACAGACTTTTGGTTAAAAGGAATGGCTTAAGAAACATTTTCTGTTGTGTATTTATAAATTACTCCTCAACATAGTCCAAGCACTAACCATAGCCCTACAGTACAATAAACTCGGCATGTGTCAGTTTATAAAGGTAACACTAGACGGCAGCACAGTTTTATCTCTCATCAGAAATGTACAGCATAAATGTGGCTTATTTGATTCAATATGCGTAATTTATGGAGGTTATTTGTTTAGTCATAGTGAAAGATTTGTATAAAATAACTTGACTTATTATAATAATATATTGGATCACCAGTCCTTTTAAATCTGATGGCTTTATTTAATAGTTTTGTATTTATAATGGCAAAAAGATTTTGTTTTGAAAGCAGTTTGATGCTTCCTCAGTCACACTGTTGATTTCTTTAAACTGAATTATCTGATAACACTGATAATGCTGATAATGCCATCTGAGAAAGTCATTCTTGTCATTATTATCCCATAACGAGCATCAAAATGTTAAACAACAATCAGCATGCTAAACGGTTGTGAGGGACACACATGATTGCAGATTAGAATTTCCACGAGTATCCCATTTTATAATTAAATTAAAAACAATGCAGCCACATGCTATTTGCTTCTGCCAAGCAATTATCTGTCTTTTTTTTCCCATCACGATGTCAAATTAAGAAAATTACTTTAAGAAAGGCTCAGTCTGTTATGCATCAGTCTGTAATTAATTAAGTCACTGCAACTAAAGTCATATCATAAAATGTATTTGAGTTTAAGTAGACACATTACCAGTTCTATCTCTGTGGTCTTACGTAACACATCACAAGTCTCCTCATTGCTCAGTCATGTGCACCATTTTCTGATCGCTGGAGCAGTTGTTTTGTTACGGCTTGCTTCCTGAGAAGCTCAGAATACTTAAAATGGTAATTTAAACCCTTGCCACTCATCAGCCATATTCAGGCAAGAACCAAGCCACTGTTTATAGAGTATCACACACATTGTTGGTAGTTAAAAATTAGCTACTTCTGAAAAATTCTGACATGATTTACTTAAAAGCAGAAGTTAGGCAGGTCGACCAAGCTGCTCAAGATCCAGTGATGCTGAGTGCACTGGGCTTCTTGAATCTTGAATTTCATTCGAAAGAAGTCGAACAGTTAGCATCCTGTGAAGTGAAAAGCTGCCGGGTTGTAGGAAACAAAGCTATCATTAAGGTGTCTTAACTTAATTTTTGCCCAAAATACGAGTCCAAAATCCATAATAGTGCTTCCCCCAAAAAAGTCCATCCCCTGTTGTCTTCTCACATCAAAATCCACCAACATATAGAACTGTTATAAACAATGCTTGATCTGTGCATATTTCTCTCCTGATTCAGACAAGATGACTTTTTCACTTGAGAAAGCAATATTATGGATAGTGGACTCACATTTTAACTGGATGCAATTGAAGTGAAAAAAGTATTTTAAAAGTATTTTTCTTACAAACATGCAGTTTTTTTGCTTATTTTTTATTTTTATTTTTACTCCGCCAATGAAAATGGTTTTAAGCAAAGCCATAGCAGAACTGACAGTTTCTCATCTCCGAACAACAAACAGTAGTGGCGTTACTGAACGAATCATTGTTTTATTAAGCAAATAATTCAATGACTCACTCATAAAGTCACTTGTCATAAAGAACTCACTTTACACCATGTACTTGCTTTCCTATTTTGAAATGTCTATACTTCACTACATTTTAAAATATGCACTCTTGCAACCATTTTCAACTGCAAAAAGTATCGGCAGGCTTTGCCATACAACTTCCAGGCACATACTGTAGGAGGGTCCACAGAACATGTCATAAAACAGCAGCAGCCACTGCGTGGGTTTTTAGGTGTCTAATACAAAAGACGTAAAGCAGGGGTGGACCGGTGCCGTCCCTAATCTTTCTGAGAGCCTCATCTCTTGAGCCCACTATGTAATGGAATCCAATAATTTGTGGGAGGTGTGAATGTTCCTTGAGATGTTTATCATCCTCACAGAGCAGAGAGATCATTACGATAACAAAGCCCTTTTCACAGGAACCCGTAGCTCATAACCTTTCTGTGGACTTGACAAGAGGACTGTTTCCTTGTAATTTCCTGTGAGAGTTTTACAGAAGTTGGCTACAAAGATATTTTCTCTTTGTAGTAGCCAAAGTATATTGCTCCCAGTTATGGTTGCCTGTCACTCTTAAGAAATCACACTCAGGCCATCCATGACGAGTTTTTTTCTTCGGGACAGATTTTGAGAAATTTAGCATTGCAACACTTGCTCACCAATGGAACCTCTGCAGTGAATGGGTGCCGTCAGAATGAGAGTCCAAACTAGTGTTGTCAAAAGACCCAGTATACCAAGTCGGTACTAAAAAAATGAAAACGTTACGGTACCAGGTTTTTTTAAGTATCGGTGGTACCGAGTACCCGGTCAACCCGGTTCTTGATGCGCTATCAGAAAGGTGCGCAGATGCGCTCTCTTCATAAAAGCACTGAGACGTGGCGACATCAAAACGAGGAAACACACCAAACTAACAAAACACTTTAAAGAGACCCAGATCAAATGAAAGAGTTCAAGTAGGTAAGTTTCATTTAAATTTTTAATATTTAGATCTTCTCAGTGTGTCCCATACATTGCTTTATTTGTGGCGGCCTGCCACAATATCAAAACTGACCACCACAAACAGATTTTCCAAAAGGCTTTGACTTCATTGAATAAACATGAGCACTGCATGTGTCAAAGTCGAAACCCCGTGCGGGTGTTTTTATATCACTGTATTTCTGAAGGAAACCGAGTGTCTTCAGAAAATTATGGATGCTGTTTTCATTTCATCTTGCCTTTAATGCCCTTATTAGAGTAGTTAATCGTTAACATAAGCGCAGCTAACACTAATATAATGAGCATTAGAATGAAGTTTCTTTAAAAAACAGGAGGACATGATGATATTTACCATTTTTACACACAAGAGGCTTTTAAAGGAATTGTGAATCTAAAATATGCGTGTTAGAGAATGTACAAATGGTTAACATTGTGT
>NW_015548296.1:5000468-5006465 GCF_001515605.1 Sinocyclocheilus anshuiensis | reverse complement strand
CCCGCACCTGCTGTCACCAATCAAGCCACACTACAAATACACACACATCACAGTCACTCACTGTCCGGTCTACCGTTCACTCCTATGGACTGTTCTGTACTCTCTATATGATATTCTCCTAGAAAGACTTACCTTCTGGTTCTCCCGCAATCCTCCAATGACTCCTTGGAAGCTGTTCCACGATCTCCCATGAAATCGGCATCAGACACTCACCCTCAGAACTCAGATAAGAACCCTGGAATCATTCACTCTGTTGACACTCACCTGCCTTAACCTAACCCGTTCCACTCATCCACCTCTTGTATCAATAAACCATCCTGTCTTTCACTTACCCGTTGTTTCTGGCCTTGCTTTATGACAGTGTGTTTGTAAGAAACAAATTAATCATTAAAGCATTTTAACTTTAAACCTTTGCTGCTGGCCACAATATGAATCCATAATAATGCATTCTCCAGTGAAAAAGTCCATTCTCTGTTGTCCTCTCAAATCAAAATCACCAACATATTTGTTTAGAACTGTTTTGGACTGTCTCCACTCGTCAGTGCTTTGTTATATGCACATTTCTCTCCTGTTTCAGACAAGATTACCTTTTTTTGTTTTGTTTTGTTTTTTTTTTGAATGCAAATAACAAAATTATGGATAGTGGACTCATATTTTAGTCGGTTTGAAGTTAAAAACATCACATCTTGATAAATTGTTCTCTTACAAATATACAAACACACAGCTTTTTGCTTAACAAGACATTAATTGATGGTCTATAGTGGTGTGGATTAGTTGTGGATTGCTGTGTTCATTAAGAAATATTAAACAGGGTATGAAGTTTAACAAATGAGCATTTCCATTCCTGGTAAAGGTATAAGCTGTGGTCACATTTAATATTGAAAAAAGGAGTTGCACTTGAGGGTGAAAAAGTTCCCCACACAGATCACCGCATTCAAGTTGGTCTCACGAATTTGACGCATTGACCAACAGAAAACATGCTTGGTTTAAAAGAGACTTCTGTGTGAGTGGTGTGTCATGCATCTCTACGCTTTTGACAGTAAACCTTGTTTTGCCTGCTAAATTTTGCCAAAATTTCTTTAATGTGACCACACCTTATAGATTGTCCTTTGTCTGCCTATTTTGCTATTTGTTGTAAGTCCAATTAGCCTACCGATGCAAATTGAAAAGGTTCAATAATTACATCCATCTCTGTTTGACTTCATTGACTCTATTTTGAGGCAAAAATAGCAACAGCCATCAGTGATGGAATTAATTATTTTCAATAGAGTGATTTATTTAGACTCCTCTGTAAACCTTGGGAAAGCAAGGCCTTGCTATAGGATGTTTGAGTTTTGAATCATATGTAGTACATATAATGTGGCAGTGTTCATGATTCGTGTATTTACTGTGCCAAAATTCAACATCTGAAGTTATGAATATAACCTCAAATATCAAGACAATGTGGCTACCAGAGGAGCTCTCAGTGAAGGCTGTCTGCTATGAATTCCTTTTGAGACTGATGTGAAAAGGGTGTACACCGACATCAGTCTGTTTGGCTTAACTTATTTGTCTGAGCTAATAATAGCTCATTGAAAATTCTTTGACAGGCCACAGTTAATTCAATTGGGATTAATTTCAGACTTAAAGCTTCACTATATGCCAATATTTTATTCTTAATATGTAAGACAAATAATAATAGCTCATTGAAAATTCTTTGACAGGCCACAGTTAATTCGATTGGGATTAATTTCAGACTTAAAGCTTCACTATATGCCAATATTTTATTCTTAATATGTAAGACAAATAAAAAAAGTAGATTTTGAAATAAGTGAAACATAAAGAGTAGGGGACAAGTTTTTTTTAAATGATATACTGTATATTTATATATTTACATATTTCATTAATTGCAATATTTGTTGCCAAAACATCAAAACAAAACAGTCTGCCCTAATTTTTTATAATAAATCACAAATAATGGCACAAATATCATCTTACAAACTAAAAAAATAAACTGTCTTTCAGTTATTTTCATAGAGTGTTGTTTACTAGATCAATCCAACTAGAAAGGCCTGATACATGTTTTAAAAGCACAGAGCAAAATTGACATTTCTCTGTGATTTTTGCACTCAATAGATCTCAAAAGAACAATTTTCCCTTTATTATTTCAATTTTCTTTTATGACAAGATTGCTCACAGGGGAACGTTTTTGCAGTTGCTGCCAAACCTAATGGTTTTTGGCAGACATATTACTCTCTACTGACCACTTTCATAAACTGCAAAAAATATTGGTCTTTGATTTCGTTTCGTGCCCTTTAATGTGGTCTATCTGTCATACTCAGGTCGAGGCAAGGCACACGAAGACAAAGATAATCTTAATAACATATTTAATAGTAACCCACAATGATGAAAACTGGGTGACAACAGCAGTAACACAAACAATAACCGACTGAACATTGAACATTGAACAAAGGAGTGAGCTTAAATGAGGCAACTAATGAGGGCAACACAGGTGCAGGAGGTTAACTGATAAAGAACTAAACAAGATAATGACCTAATGAACTAAACTAGTACAGGAACAAAACCAAATAAGGACAAACAGGAAAAGGAAACACAAAAGACAAAACTCAAGTCCATAATTGTGACACTATCATAGTGTTTTGAAACACAGTCTGCCAATTCAGTTCTTAGAGGCATTGCTAGTATTTTATATATGTAATTAATGATTACATTTTTTGCACTAAATTAAGATAACATGCTTTAGTGTATTTAACAATACAGGAAGAATGTTGTATTTCTGGATTACAATTAAGTTCCAAACTAAGTTTCAAAAAGGCCACAATAAGCTTATGAAAGGCACATTCAAAGAGTTGTGTGAGTCTCATCTACAATAAACAAATGTCACAAATGTGTTTTACTGAGTCAGTTGTTTGTGTAGTTCAGTATATTTATGCCTCTATTCTACCTCAAGGTCTTAAAATATCTTAATACCAGATATCTCATACCTCATAAACCTTTTTAGTCAAAAGAAATAGTATTCTTTTTGGTGAGATGAACTTTGACCTGAATCCACTGCGGAAGCAGCTAAAAGCACTAAAAGGATGGAGCAGGCTGCTCTGATGGACTGCTTTGTAGTGTTTAAAAAGGGAAACAATTACTATTGTTCAAAGGCCCATCATGCACAAATGGAGGTGAACACCATTCAGACTCCCTTTAACAATGATTAAAACCATATTGACCTCACTATATAAATAATTTATAGCATGCTTTTATTAATGAAGTATTAATGACATAGTCTGAGGAGCACTTTGTTAAACAGGTCAGACTATATTATGTTAGCTTTTGTTCTGTTCTTAAAGAGGGCATGAAACGGAAATTGTGTCTTTTCTTCCCTATTGTGATGCTATATCTGAGTGAAATGGCATCTTGAACAAGAAATAAAAATGGGTGGGAATTTATTGGATTGTTGTTGTTTGCTAATTGCTTCCAGTGGCCAGTCAATTTTTATTTCATGGTGAATTTAAATGCTTCCTTTGAGGGGCTTAAATGTTCTTTGAAAGAACTGTATTAGTATTGCTTAAATATGTAGGCAAAAGCATTGACTTTTTCTGAGGATAAAAGATCCTCAGAGAACACCCACGCAAAAAGACTTTAGGTCATTTGTGGTGGGGAAACAAAGGCTCTTCTCAGCTTTAGATGGAGGTCTACTCAGTGGGACATTGAACTGTCACTCTTGTAGAACTTTCCAGCTGTTTTCAGAGAGCATCATCTGAGACAGAACACTCTGACAAGGTCAGAGTAGAGTTCAAGGCCATTTTTTGCCGACAGCTTTGCTCTTGAGATGATGACGATAAAAACTATTTTAATGGGAGGGATGATTTCGAAAGTATTATCTCTTGGTGCATAACTTGGTTTGTTTTACATGAACAATACCGCAAATCATTCAGCTTGTAGAGGAGAGATTTTTTTTTTTTTTTTGTAAAAGCATTGAGACTTTTAGGGTCTGGGAGATGATAAAATGAGAAAAAACCTTAGATTTACAACATGGTTTTGTTGTCTGTGTTTTCTGTGACCTAGTTTTCGCCTCATGTGTCTTGATTTGATTCACCTGCCCTTTATCAATTAAGTCATTACTTTCTGTGTATTTAAACTCCCCTCTTGTCTCTGTTAGTTGTACGGTCTCGTCAGTTTGTGGATGTGTGAATGTGTAGTGGTTCCCTGTCATTTGGATTATTAAAATATATTGAACTCTTCTTCGTCATCTTGCCTGCCTGTGGATTAACATACACGCCAATTCGTGACAGAAGACCGGACCAAAACCAAAGTATAGGGGCATTTTTGTTTGCTTTTGTGTTCAGTGCAGCTGAATTCAGGGAATTCAGCTGTTCTTCTCCTGCTGGAGCAGGGGGAGTGCCCTCTTGAGGACCAGACACAGGATTTCTTGGACCTCACACTCAATTCCCGGATGTCTGCCTGATGACATTTTATTACGTAGGAAGGCTAAATTATCCGGGGAAGGTCCTTGAGGGAGCCTAGCTGCTTTGTGGAGTTGGTGCTTGTGAACAATGATTCACCACTCACCGTCTTCAATGCCAACGAGGAACTCACCAGCCCCACTCTCAAACCAGAGCCTAGCCAGCCTTCACCCAGTGAAACGGAGCTAATGCCTGGAGCGGGAGCCTGTCGTGACCAAAGCACTGGAGTACGTAGCGCAGATTATTGCCCCGGAGCTCAAACCCAAGAATGAGTCTGACCAGGTGTGTGAGCCAGCTACAACACTTGTCCCAGTGAGGATTCTCGTGGAGTACGAGGGCAAGGAGGAAGGCCCCGCCCACATCCCCGCCGCTGAGGGTGAGCTGCAGCTGGCATCTATTGATTTTCCTTTGCTTTTTGACCCTTTATTTTCCTCATCTCCACCCAGCCTTATCGATCTGGTTCTCCCAGTCATGCATCTATTGAATTTTCGCTGGTTCCATCCAGACCTAAATCCTATGTGTCTCCGCTGGTTTCGTCCAGCCCTGACCTTTCTGAATCTCTCATGCATACACCCATCCTACCTATCCCACCTTCGCCTTCTGGTTCTGTCTCTCTCTCAACCCCTAGTCTCTTACCTGTCTATCTGTCTCTTCACTCTCTGCCAGCTGCAGCTTATGTCACTCCAGTCCAGCCTCAAGAACCATCAGCTCTACTTTGGCCTGTTATTCTGCTAGCCCTGCTGGACTTCCTAACCTCTTCAGTTCAGCCTGAGTCCTGCACCTGCCTGCCACCACATCTCACTCCGTTCAAGCACTCTTCCCCAGCTCCACTGCTGTCCGTCACCACCTATGCACAACCCTCAGCCAGTTCTCACCTATGTGGGACTGCATCGGGGCTTCCTACCATCAGCTCTGACTTGGCGTGAGGTTCCCCTGTCTCTGCCTCCAGCCACAGGATCCTCCACTCCACCTTGGTCCTTCGACCCTCAGACTCTGCCTAGGCTCCTAGCTCCATCGTCTCCACCGTGGCCCGTCATCCCATCTTCTCCACTGGGGTCCCTCATCCCTCCGGCTCCACCTTGGTCAGTCGACGACCATCTGCCGCCTCGGGACTCCACTCCTCCGACTTCGCCTCATCACTTTGTCCCTCTGGCTCTGTCAGACTCCTTCTTCCCACAGGCTCCACTTTCGTCCTCTGGCTCCACCATGGTCTTCCAGATCCCTGCCTCCACCTCGGTCGCCGGAATCTGCTGCTTCGCCTTGGCCCTCCAGATCCTCACGGTCGCCTAGGCTCTGCGACTGCTTGGCTCTGTTTGGGTCACCATCCATGTCGCAGGAGCTCACACCCCTGGATACTCTGCCAAGGTTTCCTCCATGGCTCCTCCCTCCTGCGACTCCGCCGTGGGCCTTCGTCTTGCCTAGGCTCTGGTGGTTCACCAGCTGTCTCCTCCGGCTCTGGCCCGCCATCCATCTCAACACACTGCTGGCTCCTCGCTTCCCTGGTCCTGCCTGCTCCATCCTCCATCCCTTTGCCGTCTCCTAT
>NW_015548296.1:4998817-4999190 GCF_001515605.1 Sinocyclocheilus anshuiensis | reverse complement strand
TATTTTCCTCCTCTCCACCCAGCCTTATCGATCTGGTTCTCCCAGTCATGCATCTATTGAATTTTCGCTGGTTCCATCCAGACCTAAATCCTATGTGTCTCCGCTGGTTTCGTCCAGCCCTGACCTTTCTGAATCTCTCATGCATACACCCATCCTACCTATCCCACCTTCGCCTTCTGGTTCTGTCTCTCTCTCAACCCCTAGTCTCTTACCTGTCTATCTGTCTCTTCACTCTCTGCCAGCTGCAGCTTATGTCACTCCAGTCCAGCCTCAAGAACCATCACCTCTACTTTGGCCTGTTATTCTGCTAGCCCTGCTGGACTTCCTCACATCTTCAGTTTAGCCTGGATCCTGCACCTGCCACCACATCTCG
>NW_015548296.1:4956979-4995408 GCF_001515605.1 Sinocyclocheilus anshuiensis | reverse complement strand
TCTCCTGCTGGAGCAGGGGGAGTGCCCTCTTGAGGACCAGACACAGGATTTCTTGGACCTCACACTCAATTCCCGGATGTCTGCCTGATGACATTTTATTACGTAGGAAGGCTAAATTATCCGGGGAAGGTCCTTGAGGGAGCCTAGCTGCTTTGTGGAGTTGGTGCTTGTGAACAATGATTCACCACTCACCGTCTTCAATGCCAACGAGGAACTCACCAGCCCCACTCTCAAACCAGAGCCTAGCCAGCCTTCACCCAGTGAAACGGAGCTAATGCCTGGAGCGGGAGCCTGCCGTGACCAAAGCACTGGAGTACGTAGCGCAGATTATTGCCCCGGAGCTCAAACCCAAGAATGAGTCTGACCAGGTGTGTGAGCCAGCTACAACACTTGTCCCAGTGAGGATTCTCGTGGAGTACGAGGGCAAGGAGGAAGGCCCCGCCCACATCCCCGCCGCCGAGGGTGAGCTGCAGCTGGCATCTATTGATTTTCCTTTGCTTTTTGACCCTTTATTTTCCTCATCTCCACCCAGCCTTATCGATCTGGTTCTCCCAGTCATGCATCTATTGAATTTTCGCTGGTTCCATCCAGACCTAAATCCTATGTGTCTCCGCTGGTTTCGTCCAGCCCTGACCTTTCTGAATCTCTCATGCATACACCCATCCTACCTATCCCACCTTCGCCTTCTGGTTCTGTCTCTCTCTCAACCCCTAGTCTCTTACCTGTCTATCTGTCTCTTCACTCTCTGCCAGCTGCAGCTTATGTCACTCCAGTCCAGCCTCAAGAACCATCACCTCTACTTTGGCCTGTTATTCTGCTAGCCCTGCTGGACTTCCTAACCTCTTCAGTTCAGCCTGAGTCCTGCACCTGCCTGCCACCACATCTCACTCCGTTCAAGCACTCTTCCCCAGCTCCACTGCTGTCCGTCACCACCTATGCACAACCCTCAGCCAGTTCTCACCTATGTGGGACTGCATCGGGGCTTCCTACCATCAGCTCTGACTTGGCGTGAGGTTCCCCTGTCTCTGCCTCCAGCCACAGGATCCTGCACTCCACCTTGGTCCTTCGACCCTCAGACTCTGCCTAGGCTCCTAGCTCCATCGTCTCCACCGTGGCCCGTCATCCCATCTTCTCCACTGGGGTCCCTCATCCCTCCGGCTCCACCTTGGTCAGTCGACGACCATCTGCCGCCTCGGGACTCCACTCCTCCGACTTCGCCTCATCACTTTGTCCCTCTGGCTCTGTCAGACTCCTTCTTCCCACAGGCTCCACTTTCGTCCTCTGGCTCCACCATGGTCTTCCAGATCCCTGCCTCCACCTCGGTCGCCGGAATCTGCTGCTTCGCCTTGGCCCTCCAGATCCTCACGGTCGCCTAGGCTCTGCGACTGCTTGGCTCTGTTTGGGTCACCATCCATGTCGCAGGAGCTCACACCCCTGGATACTCTGCCAAGGTTTCCTCCATGGCTCCTCCCTCCTGCGACTCCGCCGTGGGCCTTCGTCTTGCCTAGGCTCTGGTGGTTCACCAGCTGTCTCCTCCGGCTCTGGCCCGCCATCCATCTCAACACACTGCTGGCTCCTCGCTTCCCTGGTCCTGCCTGCTCCATCCTCCATCCCTTTGCCGTCTCCTATTTTTTTCTGCCCGATCTTATCTTCCCTGTTGTCTCCAGTCACTAGGCACCATCCCTTCAACTCTTTGTCGGCACGAACACATTCACACCTAAATCGCATTCTTTCAGTACACTGTAAAAAAATTATTATAACAAACATGTAATTTTCTGCCAGCAGATAGGCTCCGCCCACAACAAACGAATGGTGGGTGCTGAGTTTCTCACAGTACGCAGCGAGGTTTCTTCTCATCTGTCGTCTCTTGTCATTGC
Source organism: Sinocyclocheilus anshuiensis (assembly GCF_001515605.1). NCBI lineage: Eukaryota > Metazoa > Chordata > Actinopteri > Cypriniformes > Cyprinidae > Sinocyclocheilus > Sinocyclocheilus anshuiensis. The sequence continues at coordinate 4,993,531 of NW_015548296.1, read as the reverse complement.
TGCACAGATAATACACAACACAACGCTGACGAGGTGCACACACTACAAAACATTCGGTGAGGAGGCGTTCCCAACCATCAGACAAAATACGTTTTCTCTCAAATTCTCGTGAGAATTTACAGCGATTATAGGCCATTTCTTGATGCATCAAATAAACAGTCATGCTCTTGCCAAAGCATTGTCTAAGACATTGTACGTTTAATTTGATCGCCTTTTCTCCGTTTATACCATCTGTACTGTGATTGGCTGGATTAGCTCCACCTTGTCATTGTGGCGCTCACATTACGAGATCGCGTGGTGATAATATTAAACAGGTTTAAAACATGGCAGCGTCTGTGATAGCTCGAGACCGGTTCGGATCACGTTGCTGACCTGCTCATACTTAACGAGCTTCGGCGACCGCAACGAGCACCGATTTGGTCACGATCCGGGGGTTTTGTCGCAGACTGTGGAAATCTGTCCGCGACAGCAAAATCCAGCCAAAAATCCTGTAGTGTGAGCCTGGCTTATCTGTCACTACATTCCGCCAGCTGCAGCTTATGCCACTCCTGTTTAGCCTCAAGAACCATCACCTCTACTTTGGCCTGTTATTCTGCTAGCCCTGCTGGACTTCCTAACCTCTTCAGTTCAGCCTGAGTCCTGCACCTGCCTGCCACCACATCTCACTCCGTTCAAGCACTCTTCCCCAGCTCCACTGCTGTCCGTCACCACCTATGCACAACCCTCAGCCAGTTCTCACCTATGTGGGACTGCATCGGGGCTTCCTACCATCAGCTCTGACTTGGCGTGAGGTTCCCCTGTCTCTGCCTCCAGCCACAGGATCCTCCACTCCACCTTGGTCCTTCGACCCTCAGACTCTGCCTAGGCTCCTAGCTCCATCGTCTCCACCGTGGCCCGTCATCCCATCTTCTCCACTGGGGTCCCTCATCCTTCCGGCTCCACCTTGGTCAGTCAACGACCATCCGCCGCCTCGGGACTCCACTCCTCCGACTTCGCCTCATCACTTTGTCCCTCTGGCTCTGTCAGACTCCTTCTTCCCACAGGCTCCACTTTCGTCCTCTGGCTCCACCATGGTCTTCCAGATCCCTGCCTCCACCTCGGTCGCCGGAATCTGCTGCTTCGCCTTGGCCCTCCAGATCCTCACGGTCGCCTAGGCTCTGCGACTGCTTGGCTCTGTTTGGGTCACCATCCATGCCGGCATCGTCGCAGGAGCTCACACCCCTGGATACTCTGCCAAGGTTTCCTCCATGGCTCCTCCCTCCTGCGACTCCGCCGTGGGCCTTCGTCTTGCCTAGGCTCTGGTGGTTCACCAGCTGTCTCCTCCGGCTCTGGCCCGCCATCCATCTCAACACACTGCTGGCTCCTCGCTTCCCTGGTCCTGCCTGCTCCATCCTCCATCCCTTTGCCGTCTCCTATCTTTTTCTGCCCGATCTTATCTTCCCTGTTGTCTCCAGTCACTAGTCACCATCCCTTCAACTCTTTGTCGGCACGAACACGCGCTTTCCCGGAAGGGGGCGATATGTCACGGTTTTGTTATGTCTGTATCTTCTGTGACCTAGTTTTCTCCTCATTTGATTCACCTGCCCTTCATCAGTTAAGTCATTACCTTCTGTGTCTTTATATTACCCTCTTGTCTCTGTTGGTTGTTCAGTCTCGTCAGTTTGTGGATCCTTGAATGTGTAGTGTTCCCCTGACATTTGGATTATTAGAAGATATTGAACTCTTCTTCATCGTCTTGCCTGCCTGTGGATTAATAAACACGCCAATCCGTGACAGGGTATGAGTCATTTTCAGGGACCAGAATATCATAGAGAAATAGATGTGTGCTGTTTTGACTAGGACCATTAAGAAACCATCCATATGCAGAAATATGTTCTGTGTGTTAATAGTCTTTTTATTTTCTCACAGATAAAATTGTTGGCACCACATGATAAAGCTATTTCTTGAATTAATCTATGAATCTATGAATTTATGTCCTAACCATCCAATCAAAACCATGACAACTGACAAACAACAGGAGATTTTGTCAATCATTTGAGCTGTGTCCTAAATTGCATTCTTTCAGTACACTGTAAAAAAATTATTATAACAAACATGTAAGTAAAACAAAGATTATCAGAGTACGTTTTACAAGAAAATACTATTTGAGTTTTTCTGCTTCAAAAATGTTTAATTTAATGTGCTATATGTAATTTCTTTGTAATTAGAAAATTATTTACTAACAAAAAACAAAAAAAATTACTACGAGTGAAAATTGTTTTACCACCAAATTGTTTTTTTCAGTCTAGGTCCAACATTTGGTTTGAAACTTACTTCGCGAATGTTCAAAATGTATGTTCTATAAAGTATGAATAAGGGTAGCACGACAGAAATTCAGATGTATTACATCCGCCATGTTATCACTGTCACATGACCTATAGTAAATTGTCCATTAAAAGTACAGTAGGCAATTTCGGAGAGGCTAGCAATGCCAAGCTAGATTTGAAAGCATAAGATCCCACCCTCCCTGCAAATCACTCTCCAAAGCCATGCCTCCTCCAAAACACATGAAGGCCCTCCCTGCAAATCACTCTCCAAAGCCATGCCTCCTCCAAAACAGATGAAGCCGCACAGACAGACCAGAGGCAAACCAGCGACACAATGAGAGGCGGCGTTGGGGGAGGGTTGAATGCAACGCTGTCAGATTACCTCATGTCTCATTCAACGGCGAGAAAACTTTACAGTACAAAGCGCATAATATTACAATAATAACACCTTCCATTCTCGCTCCATCTGCAATAGCATAATGGAATGAGCTGATGGCGTATCATGTCTGCGCAAGCAGATGTGCAAATACATACATTGACAGGCAGGTAGGACAGCCTATCGTAGCCCTCTGACCAAGAGATATGATTGGACAAACATTTTATTGTCGGACACCTTCCTCAGATGATATAAATACATATAAACACATTTAGACCACTTAACTTAGTGACTGCTATCGGAATGTAAAGAGACTTTTAACCAACATAACAAAAAATGTTTTTAAACCAAATCACCTATACTGCCTTTAGAATCTCACCTGACGTAGTAGGTCACTTGAATCCTTTTTACTTACTGTTTAATGACTACTATTTGAATATACTTGCATACTGTTTTTTACATTTTATATAGTACGGAAGAAGCCATATTCGGACACAACATTGGTTTCTATTTCTGGAGTCTTGAACTTGGTAGCCACGTTCACTGAAATCTCATTGGGCCAAAATCTTTTTCCTCAAAGCTGTACAATGAATATCATAAATCTTGTGACTGGCTGTGACTGTGTCATGTTACGCCACATTACTGCTTTCATTGTTTACAAATTGCTTGTCGTGGGAATCTTATCGCATTGCGCCTGATTAGGTTATGATGAAACAGATTAACAATCCCACAATTATGATTTGTTTACATTTCCCACACTTTCAAAGGAAGTTGGTGCCAACATCTGGCCAAGGAATGATGAATAAATATTTCTCATTCCAAGTTCCATTATCAAAATGATTGCATTCCTTATATGAGGTCAGCTAAAAATAAAGCCTGTTATTTCTGAGGAACAGTTCCCAAAACCATAAAAGAAAAAAGGCAAACACATTTAAGGTAATGTCACAGTTAAATAAACTCTGCCAAAAATAAATAGATTAACCTATGTCTCTATAAAATATATCTATCCATATATACAATATCCATCTCTGTAACTGTCCCAAGAACAGCTTGTGTCCAGACAGACTGTAGATCAAACACACAGAAACTCTCCCCTCTTAGAGGCCAGCAAGAGGAAAGAATGAAAGATACCGAGAGAAAGTCTTGACTGATAAAAAGTGAAGGATTTAATTCATTAAAATGACAGAATATGAGAAAAAAGCAAGCAGCCTCATTAGAGTGTGAGATTGAAGTAGGACAGTATACAGCTTTGATGCAATTGAAGCAGCAAGAGTTGTGTAAACAGAAAGGCCGATCTTCTGAATGCCCACACATTCATATCTGTGAAGCGACCATTAAGTCACAATAGATTTGCCCTCTGCTTTCGTGCTTCTGCCACAGAACATTAACTAGTACAATCATCTTTGCTGTTTTTGTGAGCACATGTTTTTCTCATATCAGAGAGACACAACACAGTTCAGGGGATACAAAATGATACGTAAACCTCAAGATTTTGCCCTGTGTTTGATCGCTCTAAAACTCAATTTCTGAGTCTTGCTTGTCACACTGCACTGTTGATGGGCAGCCTCTAGCCAGTGATGTGGAAATGATCTCCTGCACACTAGAGACTTAGAGGTGAAAGTATTCAGAGAAGTTTGCCAAATTTTTTTTTTTTTTGATGAACCAGTATTCCCACTGTCTTGGTAAACCTGGATATAGGTAATTTACTAGTATGATTAGACCTGAAGTCAGAAAAGTTGTGTAAATTAATCAAATACAAAAGATTCCGCTCTTAAAACTGAGATTTATATTTACTGTAAGTGTCCTCACACTGTATAGTTTATTTTTTGCAGATCAATACTTTTTTTTGTCCCCATATAGAACTGTCCTACCATGTCTCCATGGTGTATGTCTTAATACATTAGATAAAATCCTAAACTCTCACTGTGTAAGAATAAAAATCATATAAAATAACTTTTGTTAACTTTCTTCTCACTTTTATTAAGTGAGCATAGCAATAAATTTGAAATAATTTTACTACTTTGGTTTGGATGATGATTACATTAGAGTCTATTAAGACTATTAAATGATTACCAACCAAAGTATTCTTTGTATTCAAAACATGCTTTGTTTTGAGTATTTTTTCATGAATTACATTAGATTAGAAATATAAACTGAGTAGAAAATTACAGCATCCAATAGACATACAGTAATTATGATGTGAAAGCAACTGTGCAAACAAATATTATAATAGTGAAATAAATATTCACCCTGCCTACTGTCCAAATGCATGTCATAGATCTTACTGTGAATGATTCATCCATGCATGTTTATTTTTTTTAATTTATTACATTTTTTTCAAAATGCCAGTGAAAATGACAGAACTCTCCAATCAATGAATCAGTTTAAACTCCACCCATTCAATCTTGCATTCATCTGCCTCTATTGTTAAGTGCAACACCCACATCTCAACATCCAATCAACAGCCGAAGCATTAAACCAAGTCCCCATTCTACATTTTTCACCATGATTTCAAGTGTCTGAGTCTAGAACACACTTTCATGTAAATTCTACTCAGATTTAAAGAACTGGTCATGTTTTCTTTAGCTTCCATCAAGATCATTAACTGTAATCAAAAGCAACTAAATCCATCAGCTGTTTGAGCTGTAAGGGTAATAAACAAAGAGTTTTGATTTACTTGAACTCATAAGTGAACATGCATTTTACCTCTATGATAGAACTGAAGCTTCCATCTATGTTTCCCCCCTAAAATTGTCAATATGAGTAAACAGAGCTAGGTTTTGTAGGGATAGTTCAGACAGTAATGGTATTGGAGAGACGTGCCGTCCAGCACAGGCACAGTGAATTCTGGGCACGCAACCCACTGGGGCTCTTGTGCGGCACACAAATGGATGAACTGGCAAGACATTCTGTCAGGGCCATTTTTTCAAAGAGCTGTCAAAGCCCATTGATGTGATGCCTCTGAAACAGTAGGTCGAGCAATGTCTCACCTCAGCCTTCTGTGCAGGTAAGGAGCGTATGTCTGTCTGCTGTTCAAGAGTAAACAATATGCCTGCTTTCAACAATATTACCGGTTATGTTATTCTTGGTGCTTCTCCAATTTCATATCACATCCGTTCTCATTCTGATCACTTATTTTACTTAGAAGGAGATTATGGTTTTTGGTGCCAATGGCTACTAATGGCCATTGTATTAAATTATGCCGAGAAGTGATTTAACGTGGGAGAATGGTATAGTGCTTTAATGCCCTGAGAAATATAAACCGTCAAATTTAGTTAATTTCTTCGTGGGCATAACCTGTAATCTCATATTTCTCACGTGATCACAAGGGCTTCATATTACACGGCAGTGTTTCCTGCAGCAGAAGCGAAAACGAAACAACCTGTGTAGTCTGACAAACAAACGATTCCTATGAATCAGTTTCTTTAAAGATTTAGGAATAAACCATTTCAATCATTTTGATTCACTTACTGAATTTATTGACTGTTAACTTCTTATATGGTAATGTAATAAAATTGATATAGACCTACCCAGCGTAATAATATGACAGGGAAAATATGAAAACAAGAAGCAAAAGAGAACAAATGTGTTCTTTGCCATATGTTAATATCCCATTGAATGTCTGAGGTGAAATAGCTGTACATATACATATTTTTTGAAAATGTATGATTTCTAAAACAGTTCTAAAGTAAACACAGTTCAACAACAAATGCAAACACAAGCTTCCAAAAGAAAGAATATTTGCATTTTCTGCCTGTATATTCATTGTTCAGTGCTATAAAAAGAGCACACATATGTAAAAATCATGAAAATGCGTATCATATGTAAATGTCATGAAAAGCAGACAGCAACACATTGATTCCATCTTGTTTTATTTGGATTCGGTGCGTTTTCTCTCCCTGGGGGACTGAATGTGCAGGAAGTCCTCACAGCTGCTATATCATTTGATGGAATATTTCTTTGAAGTAATGCCAGGATGAACAAGGAACTGACTATTACTATTAAAGCTGATGTTCTCTTCTTTGTCAGTATTAACTCATGATACAAAACTAAAGCAAAATAAGCCTTGACTAAATCTCTGAATGAGGTCTATTTAGAAAAATGATGCTGCGTATGGGCTCCACAGGATCAAATGAATTAGAATATACATTTATTTCCAAGTATCACAAAACAATATTGACATATATTTCATTTAACTGGAGCATTTTATCTCTAACACCAACATTCAGTTTACAGACTGATAATCTTCTCAATTAGTTTTTTTTTTTCAACTCTATGCAATCCACGCAAGCCAAACCTAAACACTAATAGAAATGTATAGCTATTGGAATGGTTTGTTTTGGTCTTTACATGCCTCTAAAAGTAAACTGAACTTAGCCAATTGCATTTCTGCTATTTGAAAAAAAAAAATGTCAACGATAAATAAAATCTTTAATGAAAAATAATAAAATATTTAGCTAACAAGTTATTAGAAATGTACTACTGTCATTTTGAAAAACCTTTCTACAATTTTCAAGAAAATTGTACATTACAAATGTCATGTTGTGTAACCATCAAGTACAAAGTAAAAACATATTTTCTCTACAACTTAAAGCTGCTGTCCGTAACTTTTTTTGGTTAAAAATGATCCAAAATCAATTTTTGATCAAGTTCATAACCACCCAGTGTTCAAAACGATCTCCTTACTTTAGCCCAATTCACAATGGCTTATAATAATATTTTCTAATTTGAGTGGTACTGGTAGGAATTCGCAGGAAATTCGAGCATGCCACCACATCATGTCTCGTCTGTAAACACAAAGAAGTTGTCCCGGCTAGTAGGCTATATCTGCAGGTGGCGGATCATTTATAGCCTTTTTTCACAGCAGCTGGAATAATTACATTTATAATTTTGATGGCCGATTGTAATTCAGAAAGGATTAACCGTCAAATTTAGTTAATTTCTTCGTGGGCATAACCTGTAATCTCATATTTCTCACGTGATCACAAGGGCTTCATATTACACGGCAGTGTTTCCTGCAGCAGAAGCGAAAACGAAACAACCTGTGTAGTCTGACAAACAAACGATTCCTATGAATCAGTTTCTTTAAAGATTTAGGAATAAACCATTTCAATCATTTTGATTCACTTACTGAATTTATTGACTGTTAACTTCTTATATGGTAATGTAATAAAATTGATATAGACCTACCCAGCGTAATAATATGACAGGGAAAATATGAAAACAAGAAGCAAAAGAGAACAAATGTGTTCTTTGCCATATGTTAATATCCCATTGAATGTCTGAGGTGAAATAGCTGTACATATACATATTTTTTGAAAATGTATGATTTCTAAAACAGTTCTAAAGTAAACACAGTTCAACAACAAATGCAAACACAAGCTTCCAAAAGAAAGAATATTTGCATTTTCTGCCTGTATATTCATTGTTCAGTGCTATAAAAAGAGCACACATATGTAAAAATCATGAAAATGCGTATCATATGTAAATGTCATGAAAAGCAGACAGCAACACATTGATTCCATCTTGTTTTATTTGGATTCGGTGCGTTTTCTCTCCCTGGGGGACTGAATGTGCAGGAAGTCCTCACAGCTGCTATATCATTTGATGGAATATTTCTTTGAAGTAATGCCAGGATGAACAAGGAACTGACTATTACTATTAAAGCTGATGTTCTCTTCTTTGTCAGTATTAACTCATGATACAAAACTAAAGCAAAATAAGCCTTGACTAAATCTCTGAATGAGGTCTATTTAGAAAAATGATGCTGCGTATGGGCTCCACAGGATCAAATGAATTAGAATATACATTTATTTCCAAGTATCACAAAACAATATTGACATATATTTCATTTAACTGGAGCATTTTATCTCTAACACCAACATTCAGTTTACAGACTGATAATCTTCTCAATTAGTTTTTTTTTTTCAACTCTATGCAATCCACGCAAGCCAAACCTAAACACTAATAGAAATGTATAGCTATTGGAATGGTTTGTTTTGGTCTTTACATGCCTCTAAAAGTAAACTGAACTTAGCCAATTGCATTTCTGCTATTTGAAAAAAAAAAATGTCAACGATAAATAAAATCTTTAATGAAAAATAATAAAATATTTAGCTAACAAGTTATTAGAAATGTACTACTGTCATTTTGAAAAACCTTTCTACAATTTTCAAGAAAATTGTACATTACAAATGTCATGTTGTGTAACCATCAAGTACAAAGTAAAAACATATTTTCTCTACAACTTAAAGCTGCTGTCCGTAACTTTTTTTGGTTAAAAATGATCCAAAATCAATTTTTGATCAAGTTCATAACCACCCAGTGTTCAAAACGATCTCCTTACTTTAGCCCAATTCACAATGGCTTATAATAATATTTTCTAATTTGAGTGGTACTGGTAGGAATTCGCAGGAAATTCGAGCATGCCACCACATCATGTCTCGTCTGTAAACACAAAGAAGTTGTCCCGGCTAGTAGGCTATATCTGCAGGTGGCGGATCATTTATAGCCTTTTTTCACAGCTGGAATAATTAAATTGATAATTTTGATGGCCGATTGTAATTCAGAAAGGATTATGTGTTTATGAAGCGACTGAAGTTAGATTATACTCCAGTTTTAAATGTGCATCTGATTACAGATAGCCTACGTGGAATTTCACAAGATCTGTATTTGAAATAGAACTAGTTCTAAGTAAGAATAATTTGCTTTTTGGGTTAAAAATAAAAGAATTTCTTCATATGAAATTCGAATGGTATGACAATTAGAGATTACTGTACAGAAATGGAAATCTACGCTAATACACACTACATACACGTATAGTCACGCAATGTTGATGTTGTTAACATTAAAAATTTAAAAACAGAGTATAACAGTAATAATAATTTGCACGGTTTGAAGTGATATGAGCTAATTAACCGATCGTTAGATTTAGTAACCATTGTAGCGCAATTTATTGCAATGCTTTTTTCCTCAGCTGGTCAGAACAAAAGGGGTAGACTTGTTACTTGCTTGTTCAGATGACAATATCCAGTGAAAATGCTTATTTGGGTCATATATTCCAAGACGTAGGCTAGAATCTGTGATTCCGAAGTACAGTATCCACACCGGTGCGGTGACTGACAGCCACACATACTCCTGAAAACATTAGATTCATCCGCGCTGGAGCCGTGCCGGTGCACAACTCATGCAAAGAAGATAATTCCGCAAATAACTGCAATTGCAGGTTTCAAACAGAGAGGCAAAACTTATGGACTGCAGCTTTAATTGTGCAGCCCTACTTAGAGTAATAAATAGTTCACCCTAACAAATACATCATTTACTCACTCTCATATCATTGTCAATTTGACAAAGGGAGATATGACTTTAGTGCTAAATACCTGAAGTGTGAGGGGCAGACAAAATCAGTATTCTCTGAAAATCCTTCTCTCTGCTGTAAAAATGCTGTTAAACCTCATTCAGACTTCCATATTCAAATTAGCTGTGTCACAAAAGGTCGAGTGACGTGAAAACAAGAGCTGTTCAGAATAATTGAGGGAACACATGGTGCAGTGTGTCTTCATGAAGTACATTTGAATACATCTGAAGATGGAAGTAAATTTAAGATCTGCAACAGAGGCAAATGACTTTAAGCAAATTCTGTTTCTTACAAAGACTTCAGGAACAGCTGGATTGTAGCTTGAACGTCAAATAGACTTTTTAGAGCATGACATTCCTAGTCTCCATTCACTTTCTTTCTTGCAGCATGTGTTTTAAAGTGCATATTGCAGGTGAATTTTTTTTCTCAAATTAATATATAACCTTGTATGAAAATACCATATGAACCATTAATGCAGGATTTGAAAATGTTTTACAAGACGCGAGGGCACAAATTTAGAAGAAAAAGTGACGGTTTCCTTGACAGTTCTCAAAAACCGCTTTTTTTCTAACATCGCGTCATATTACGTCACGAGAGGGAGTCGTGTGACGCGCTCTGCTTTGAGTGGGCGTGAGTCAGTGTGTTTTCGGTAGTTATTTTTATTTCAATTTATCGTCGTCATGGTGTAAATTATTGTGTTTGTGGAGGTTGCACAAACTCCAGCCTGTCAGGACATCGAGTCCACAGGTTTCCTAACAAGAAAAAGGAAGGTATCTTCCGGGCCTGGGTGCGTTTGTGCAGGTGAAGAGACGGGACTTCACTAATGCATCTCCTTCAAAAAATGCGGTGGTGTGTAACTTAGCGATCAATTTTCAACGGAGGATTATCATCCCGGCGATATGATGCAATTCAACATGGGATACCGAAGCAAGAAGCGAGTGAGACTCAGAGCTGATGCACACAGCACCTTCATCGGGTCCCGGTCCGCCTGTGGCTCGGCCGCCGGCGGGAGACATGATGCTCATGGATCCGTCAGAGATGCTGCTCCACGTCCCGGCTACTAGGCTATCGCATGTGAGGATCCTGCAGGTGGCGGATCGTTTATAGCCTTTTCTCACAGCAGCTGGAATAATTAAATTTATCATTTTTATTGCAGATTGTAATCCAGAAATTATTATGTGTTTATGAAACACAAGTGCCTGAAATTAGATTATACTCCAGTTTTAAATGTGCATCTGATTACAGATAGCCTACGTGGAATTTCACAAGATCTGTATTTGAAATAGAACTAGTTCTAAGTAAGAATAATTTGCTTTTTGGGTTAAAAATAAAAGAATTTCTTCATATGAAATTCGAATGGTATGACAATTAGAGATTACTGTACAGAAATGGAAATCTACGCTAATACACACTACATACACGTATAGTCACGCAATGTTGATGTTGTTAACATTAAAAATTTAAAAACAGAGTATAACAGTAATAATAATTTGCACGGTTTGAAGTGATATGAGCTAATTAACCGATCGTTAGATTTAATAACCATTGTAGCGCAATTTATTGCAATGCTTTTTTCCTCAGCTGGTCAGAACAAAAGGGGTAGACTTGTTACTTGCTTGTTCAGATGACAATATCCAGTGAAAATGCTTATTTGGGTCATATATTCCAAGACGTAGGCTAGAATCTGTGATTCCGAAGTACAGTATCCACACCGGTGCGGTGACTGACAGCCACACATACTCCTGAAAACATTAGATTCATCCGCGCTGGAGCCGTGCCGGCGCACAACCCACGTAATAAAGATAATTCCGCAAGTAACTGCAATTGCAGGTTTCAAACAGAGATGGAGACAAAGAGGCAAAACTTACAGTCCGTAAGTTTTGCCTCTTTGCAGCTTTAAAGGGATAGTTCACCCAAAAATGAAAATTCTGTCATTAATTCTCCCCGAGTTACCGTCTACCGTCTTACCGTCAGAGAGCTCTCAGATTCCATCAAAAATATCTTAATTTGTGTTCCGAAGATCTTACGGGTTTGGAACGACATGAGGGTGAGTAATTAATGACAGAATTTTCATTTGTGGGTGAACTACCCCTTTAAATATGTGAAAGTACACATTTTAAATATATTTTTCAAGGTATCTCAAACTTTTTTTTATACAAATTATTAATGTTATTAAGTTTTTGCTGGGCTGCCACACAAGACAATTTACAACCAGAGCATAAGTAAACATACCATGTCTTTTAATAAGGGGTCAAATGGTCTGTTATTTTAAGAGACTCTGTGACTTTGACACACATGCATTGCATTTTTTGTGGCCTATTTTGTTGAATAAATACATAGTTCTAGGCATTTAAAGGGGTCATAGGATGCTACATGCACGTTTACAAGTTGTTTGAAACGATAGTTTGCTTGACAGTAGCGTTTCAGCACAGACTGGACTGGTGTCTTACCTTAGACCCGCACTGAGTGAGCTGTCATCAGTCCACCATTGTTTCACCGCTGGAGCAGATGTGCACAAGAATGACTCCTAAGCGATTAAGGTGTTCTGTTGTTGGATGTAATAATGTAAATAGCAGTCGTCATTTACTCCTGACATCTGAGCCGCTGAACTCGCAGTGGATTACGTTTGCTTCTGAAAGGAATGCGCCCCCGATCTACATAAATGCGTCTATGTTCGCGCGAATCATTCATGATCCAGCCTCATCTACAGAAGAAGCGAGTATAATGTTTTGTAATGAATCTTTGCAAATCGCCTTTCCTAATAATGTGCTAATTAGCAAGTTTCACGATGAATAAACAAAGTAAACAGTCCCTCAGAGAGCGGCTCGGAAGAGGGGTCAGCAGAGCTCATTAACATTTAAAGGAAAATGCTACAAAACGGCTTGATCTGAAAAGAGCTGTTTTTGACAGGGTAAAAAAGGTGTTTTTTACACTACCATTGAGAAATTTTAACCAAACTATGTTACAGACTTTTCATTAAGACCCTAAAGAATCATATCAACTTGTGGAAAATGGGCATCCTATTACCCCTTTAAGCTATACATTTTATCTGAGTTCCCTGGGAATTTATCCCAGTACTTGAGTTGCTAAAACTATACAAACTGAGTTAGAGTTTGACTCTGAAGGTAGGAGAGTGCTGGTGCTGGTGTTATTTAAAGGGGTCATATGATGCGATTTCAATTTTTCCTTTCTCTTTGGAGTGTTACAAGCTCTTGGTGCATAAAGAAGATCTGTAAAGTTGCAAAGACTAAAGTCTCAAATCCAAAGAGATATTCTTTATAAAAGTTCAGAGTCAGCCACACCTACCTAAAAGGGCTCGTGATTTTTTTACTTTACCTTTTACTTTAAACCGCATAAACACATTTCATTACACCAAATACACAAAATAATTCTTTTTAAGTTCTTTTTAGCAGCATCATATGACCCCTTTAACATGACACTTTTTTTATTTAATCTCTATTATACTCACAGGCAAAATAAAAACAGGACAAAGGGAATAAAGTTTGTTTTGCCATGATATACTGTGCACAAATAAATGAATAATGCATGAAAGTCCTAAATAGCCCTACTAATCCATCATTAAATGTCAAAGTCTTACCATTTGTCAAAGTAACACCATCGCCTGCTGAATTTGTAAAAGTCAGCAACATCTTTTTTCTAAGATGCCTCAAACATGAAATTGTGAAGCATGAATAGCAGGCAGCATGTTATTAAGACTGACGGTAATGTCCTCAGGAGAATCATGCTTAATGGATTTCAGTTAAGACAGAAAAAGCCATTATATCTCAAAATTAAAACTGTCATCCTCTATGTGCACTATAGTAACAAATTTACCATGAACACAGCGCCAATGACCAGGGTGGAGACAGTGTGCTGTTTTGTTTTAAACTTCTGTCCTGGGAGTTAAGTTAATCAAAATAATAGATACGTGAATAGAAGACATCTCTTCTCATTCCCATCTAACTCCTGCTGCTGTCTCAGGGGACATACAACATTCAACATTCAAGTCTGATGTGTCTTGTGAAGCTTTATCCTGATTTGAATTGTAATGAAAACACATACAGACCAGAAGTTAACCTTTTAGAATGGCTTCTGCATTTCTGACAATAACACAGTGATGCAGTTTAGTCATTAGGTGGTTTCACATATTAAACCTGGTATATTGCTGTAAAATTACCAGATTGACTTTTCTGGTAAATTTTGAATTAAAAATGATTTGTTTAGAATTTCTGCACAGGAGAGACTTGTTGTTTCAAAACAAAACGAAATATATCACCATCGGCTATCAACCAAAATTATTAGAAAAATATCGGCATATCGGACAAATATCGGCAAAAATCTAATATTGTGCATCCTTAATCTGGTATACCGGATAAGAGCTTATAAAATGTGTAATGGAGACAAAACAGCATCAGGAATTCCCTCTTTGCACACACAAACAAAAATCTGCTGCAAGGAGATGGCAGTTCTGAGAATTGTTGCGAACTGTAGTTTTGGTTTGTTTCGATGCCTTTGGTCCATATTGTGTTCATATTTCAGTCGACAGTAGCATAGTTCATTTCCTCTGTCCACTTGTTTTAAAATGCATAAACTACACCACAGTAAACATGTTTGGTTAAATATCAGTGGAAGTTCAGTGGTTTCATGCTCTCAGTATTTCACACAACATGCATATAGTGGTTGGCACAAACCATGTTTATTCTCATTGCAAATTATCCCATATTTAATCATTTTGTAGTTTTGCTCTTGTTTTTTGAACATGTGGGCATGTCAAGGTCATGCACCTGCTCTTTTGGCATCTGGCTAGTTTGACTAGCTTTTACCAGTTTGATTGAACGCTTGACCTTTGACATAAATAACAAAGGATATGGGAAGCTATTTCTCCACTGAGGATGTTTATTATGATGCATGGTTTCCCATCTGACAGATGATTGGTTGAGCCTGGGTTGTCTCCAGAACTTCTCCATCGGGAGACGACTTATCATTTCATGCAAGGGAACGCATGGAATAGATTGCTTTTATTGCTAGACTGCTGAGCTTTAATGTTAATGAAAGCAGTCCTCTAACACAAAACACTGTTGCCTGCTTTGACAAGAGACTGAAATAATGTTGACGCCAAGTATTCTTAGCCTTTTGTCATCTAGGGTATCCATGTAAGATGACAACTACAATCAATAACGTTCAGATGTGCCAACGTAAGTGATGATGTGATTCGCAGGTTACCATGTTGTACTTGAATTCCGATGGTTTTGGCACCATTTTAGGCATATTTCAACAAGCTGAAGTGTAAATAAACAGTAGCATATTTACTGACTGAGCAAAGAGAACAGTACCATATGGTATGAGCTTGTTCCAGAGATCTCATCTGTGCCTGATTCTGTTTTTGGGCAGAACAGTTCACACCTCATACTTTGGTATCCTTGTGTTATTTGTCATTAATTCCTTACAAACTCTCTATAATCCACCCGGAGGAAATACAGTATATGCTGTTATAATGCACATTTCACGGCTGCTTTGATGATGCATCGAAGCTCTACTTAAATGAAAAGTGCAACAGGAAAATAAATAAAGCATTTTTTTCTAGTAAACAAATTATGTTTTCTTTGCCAGAGAGATTTGAACCTGAGCAAATGGACCTCCAACTTCACTGACGTTTTACAGAACACAGCTGTTCAACTTGCTTTAAACAAATTCAGATGTCAATGATTAATCGAAGCAAAAAGCACTGCACATGCTGTCTACACTCTAAAAAATGCTGGGTTAAACATAACCCAGCGCTGGGTTGAAAAAGGGACAAACCCAGCTATTGGGTTGTTTTGACCTAGCGGTTGGGTTGTTTTGACCCAGCAGTTGGGTTCAAAACAACCCAACCGCTGGGTCAAAACAACTCAATAGCTGGGTTTGTCCCTTTTTAACCCAGCACTGGGTTATGTTTAACCCAGCATTTTTTAGAGTGTAGGCATGCATGTACTGTATATTAACGCCAAAACCCTTTATGATGTTAGTTTTGAAACCAAACTCTAATTTGTTTTATCATATTAGACTTTAGTTTCTAAAGACTTAACCTGAGGTAAAATTGCATTAAAAAAAATGCCACTCTCATAAACAATAAGACCCAGCCTGGAAGGAATCTGGGATGGTTCAGACTCAGAGGCAACAGTCTATAGCTGTAATGTAAACAGCCTGTGAATGGTGGAGGTTTGGTCTCTGATTTAATGCAGGAATGTGCTTATAGCACTATAGGGTTTAACCAACACAATCACAGCTGGCAACTAATTAACATTTTGGCAAATTAGTGGCAAATTCGTATGATCTCATTTGTATGTTTTCATACAATCTGCTCCCACGCCAGTGACAGTTATGTTTAGGGGTGGGGTCAAGCTTACATTTTTCTAAAAATGTATATGTTTTCATACAATTCACATCATACAAATTCATATGAAATCACCATCTCATAAAACAGCTACTTTTCTCTGTGGGATCGGGTTGGGATTAATATGACATTCCCTGCTGCAGTAAATTATTGAGATTTCTAGTGGAGTTTGCTGAAATGAGTTTTACACAAAGGTTCCACAGTTTCCCAGACTTAAAGATCTTAGCATCTCATAATGAGGTTCTGTTATTTAAGTACTTTTACATTTTTTTTTTTTTACTTAAAGGTATCGTTTACCCAAAAATGAAAATGCTGTCATTATTTACTCAACCTCATATCATTCCAAACCCATAAGACATTTACTTATCTTCAAAACACAAATAAAGATTTTTTTTTGAAGGAAACCTAAGGGGTGTCTGTTTCTCTATTAAAAGTCAATTCCAACAAACCTTCAAACAAAGCTTCGGAAAGTTCATAAAAAAGTATTCCATTTGAACTGATCTGTTTAATCAATCAAGATTTGATGCTTGAAGACATGATGCAATTATATTATATTATATTATATTATACTTAAAGGAAAGTCTATTTTTAGATTTTTTTGCATCATATTTATATTTTCAGTTTACAATTTTTGAAATGTTTTCATTACCATCAATCAATCAATCCAAGAGAAAATCTATTCTCTTGACTAGCATTATGAATGCATGAGGTTTTTCATGCATAGACTGAAGCAATAATACATTTAATTCAGTTTGCAACAGTTTGGCAGCCAGTTCTGCAGAATACAGCTAATTCTGAAGGCTGCAATTTGAAATTTTGCAATGTGATGTGGTTTAGAAATGTAGAAATCTCACAGAGGAAGCAAGAAAGTTAATTTCTACATCTAAAATATAGAAAATAAAAATGTAACATATCCCATTGCATGTACCCATCTATTTGTGATGACTTAAAAAAGCTGTCATTACCTGTCCATATTCTATGTGTGTGTGATCTCTCTTGAGTCTGTGCAGGCCATTACCTGCATCCTGTGTGGAGAAAAACAAACAGTGACAAACAAGACCTCTCCACATCATCACTCAGCGGGTCACTGGATAGATCCTGTTACCTGGTGAGACGGTCAGGACCATCACGGCATTCAGTGGTGAGAATTAGTAGAGAGACATTCAAGCAGTGTGTTCAAAAGCCGCTTAAATATTGCAGAAATAGTAAACAGGATCTAAATGTGTAGTTAGTTCAACTAAAAGTGAAAATTCTGTCATAATTTTATCAACCTCACATAATTTCAAACCTGTAAGACTTCCTTTTGTGTAACACAAGAGATGTTTTGAAGAATTTACTGGTCACTCTTTTCTGTGCAATTGCAACTGGAGTTTAATCCAATGTAATGAATATTCAGGAGCAGTGAATAACCTACATTTCAGATTATTTAAGCTTGACATCTCCAGTACCCATTTACTTTATTGAAAATGGAATGAATTTACTTCAGAATTCAACTTCTGTGTTGAGAGAAAACTTGAAAGAAACAGGTTTGAAAATGATTCAAATGAGGTTGAGCTGAATAAATAACTTCCAAGAATAAATTCGTAAAACTTTTTTTTTTTCACAAATGCCAGGAATTTCTTCAAAAACAACCCTTCAGGCTTATCTCAACCTCCCACATTCAAAACTCTTACCATATGATTTATAAACCTAGAATCCAGAAATCTTATCTGTAGAATTCTATTTCATCAAATCATGAGTTACATCTAGTGCAATGACAAGCAGCATATGGGTTTCTATCAATAGAGCTTACTTGTTTGTGATAAACTGCTTGTTTCAATACTCTGTGGCTTAGTACAGCTCAGCAGTATTGAAAAATTGATTATAGTATAAATAATGGCTGACAAATAGACTGAACTGATATTTTGTGAAGGAAAGAACAAATACTCCAACATGCTCCTTTTAAGAGTCAATTACAAAAACATACAATCTTTTTATCTGCTTCCAATCGTAGAATGTGTAATTTTCAAAGATAATGTTATAGATTTTTATATCCCAGCTTAATATGCAAAAACTATTGATTGATTCCCCCCTCCCACCCAAAAAAAAGTGATGTTTGTTTCAACCAATGGCATGAGTTTGAGGAGGGACTAACTGTGTTCAGGAAACCTGTTTGAAAACAGTCATTAGTGGCACAGAAATTACACACTTAGCTGTTAATTGATCAACAAATATGTCATAAATACAATGGCATTTGTTAATAGTGAACTAATGAATGAAAGATCAGTGTCATAGGTTATAAATAGCATAGCGTGACAGAACATATGATTTGTGAATATAATAAAGTCAGCGGCTCTATAAAAATAAGATTAATATCCTCCGGCCCTTATTATAATTAAACCTGCCCAATGACTGATGGCAGTCATTTGTGCTGTAGGAACCCTCATGTATCTGAAACATGCTACTCAAGTTGGCCACGTCTAGTAAAATACAAAAAAGGGAGTAAAATACACTCTAAAAAATGCTGGGTTGTTTCAACCCAACTTTGAAACAGTCCACTTGCTGGGTTTGTCCCTATTTTACCCAGCACTGGGTTGTATTTAACCCAGCATTTTTTAGAGTGTACTATTCTTATACTTTTTATGGTGCTTGTTACTTCAGAGATAGTCCCTGTTCATTGTATTCATAGAACAACATGAACATTCTTCAGAATTTCTCCTTTTGTGCCAACAGACATGAGGGCGAGTAAAAGATGACAAAATCAGCCTTAATGATTCAATATTGAAATGTACAAACATTAAAGATTTTTGTGTCCCTCAGCATTCAGCTGGCATGGGAGCTCAGAGGGTAATGAATTCAGCAGAAGCTCTGACCTTGGAATAAACCAGCCACGCTTGCCGTAGGAAATGTGACTGTGGAAAAGGCCTAAAGT
Organism: Sinocyclocheilus anshuiensis; assembly: GCF_001515605.1. Classification (NCBI taxonomy): domain Eukaryota; kingdom Metazoa; phylum Chordata; class Actinopteri; order Cypriniformes; family Cyprinidae; genus Sinocyclocheilus; species Sinocyclocheilus anshuiensis. The sequence goes on along the minus strand of NW_015548296.1, from coordinate 4,974,208 downwards.
AAACTGCCACAAGCTGCCTTTATTAAACAAAGTCTGTTCACTGTGTGATTTCAATCTCTTGGCCTGACTGACAATACGATGAGAGACAATCATCAGCCCAAGCAGTCCATCCATGCAAACACTGAAACAAAAAGATCCCTGCTGAGATCTATTTAGTCTGCAGGCCATTTGCCTTGTGCCTTTAGTCATTCCTGACTGAATTCTACATTTACACATTACATTTATTTAGCTGACAGAAATGCATCTCAATATCTTGGTTGGTGGGGCTCACAGATCATTTATCAACATATAAATGTTTTTTTTTCTTTAGATATTTTTTTTTTACGTCATTTACATAAACCCTAAAACACAACATAATTAAGTGCAAAATTTAGGATACAGGTAAAACACCTGTAAAAATATCTATATGAAAAATTCCTTCATATTAATACAGTAAATTGTACTAAATTGTAGTGTATGTGAAATGTTTAAGTATTTACTCTGTTACTCTATAGGGATAGTTTACCTAAAAATGAAAATTCTCTTATTATTCATTGAAATTCAAATTGTCAAAAGGTAATTATGAAGAATATCCTGGTTGTTCTTTTTAATAAAATGAAAGCAAATAAGGAGGAAAAAGGCACGTAAAGGCACTATAAAAGTATCATGCAGGTGGCTACAGAATTTGTGCAGTATATATTACATAACTTCTAAAGCTATATGATAACTTTGTCTGAGAAACACAACACAATTTTAATTTGCTATGTGCTGGAAATCTTGACATTCAGCCTTTCGACTTGCTGCGTTTATGAGAGAAGTAGTGATTTGTGAATAAATTGATCTTCTAATTGGGATCTTTTAAAGCTGCAATACGTAACTTTTTTTGGATACAAATTATCCAAAATCAACTGAGCAAGTACATAACCAATCAGTGTTCAAAATATCTCCTCACCTTAGCCTGATTCACAACGGTATGCTTGAAATAATATTTTATAATTTGAGTGGTTCAGGTGGTTCGTCTTTGCGTCATTACGTCACGTCATATAGAAGGAGTCCGGGTTGGTAGGCTATATCGTGTGTGTGGATGCTGCAGGTGGCAGATCATTTGTAGCCTCTTCTAGCTGGAATAGCTTCTAGCTCAGTAGCTGGAATAATTAAACTTGTAGTTTTAAAAAATAGAGTCTTAAACGGTGCATGATGGTAATGAAACACAGTGACTGAAATTAGATTCCAGTTTTAAATGTGCATCTGATTTGACACGTGGGATTACTGTACTTACAAAAGATTATTTAAAAGAGAATAAGTTCAAAAGAACAGTTTAAAAGAACAAGTTCTTTAGATGAAATTCGAGTGGTATGACAATTAGAGATTAGGCTGTGCAGAAACTGAAATCTAAAGATAACGCTAATACACACTACAGTAAATACAAGTAGTCACTCAATGTTAATGTTGTTAACATTAACAATTTGAGAACAAAGTATTACAATAGTAATTTGCACAGTTTAATGAGATCTAGCTAACTTCGTGGAAGCTTCGTTAGATTTTAGTAGTGCGATTTATTGTAAAACTTTTTTTTCAGTTGGTCAGAACAAAACTGGCAGACATGTTACTTACTTGTCCAGATGACATGTGAAACTTCTTATTTTGGACTCACTTCCAAAGTGTTTCTGTATTTCTGAAGTACAGTGAATATCCACAACGGTCCATTGACTGACAGCCCACACTGTCACACTTCATGGACTTTTGTGTTTGTTTTCATTTTCATCCCTCGTGTTCCTTGACTTGGTTCTGTCTTCCCTTAATTGTGTCATTATGTGCAGGTGTGTCTTGTCAATTATCCTCATTTACTCTCCCATATAAGTTGTAGTCAGTTCAGTGTTTCTTTGTCCGGTCTCGTCAACGTGTACGTGTGTCTTATGCCTTCCTGTTGTGGATTACCTTGTGTGGATAATATTAAAGACTTTTACTTTCATCTTCACCTTCGTGCGAGTTCATTCTACACAGAACTGTGATAGAAAACCGGACCTATATAAAGTAATAGCACGTTTTCCCCGTGTTTGTTTTTTGTTTTCCCTTTTGTTATGAATGACCCTGCCGTCCTCGTCCTCCTGCTGGAGCAGGGGGATTACTCTCGAGGACCACACCGAGGACTTTGTGTTTCTTGCGAACTACACACACTACCCGGACAGCTGCCTCTGCTCGTTCTATCAAGCTGGACTAAACGCCACCACATGAGCTCAGTTGTCCGGGGAAGGTCCTTGAGAGAGCCTCGCCGCCTTCATCGAGTGGGTGCTGGTGTCCTGTAAATCGCCACTCACCGTGGACATCGCGGACGACGACACCAGTCCCACTCTGGACCCAGAGCCCAGCCCAAAATCACCCCACTGCGCGGAGCCAAAGCCTGAGCCCACCCCGACCGACGAGCCATCGCCAAAGAGAACGACAGAGCTGAGGATCGCCCCGGAGCCAGAGCCTCATATGACGTCTGACCAGGTGCAAAAGCCGGCAACTGAGCACGCGCCAGTGGGAGAAGCAAGGGAGCGCGAGTGCTTGTTGAAAAGCCACGCCCACTGCATGCCATGGAGGCTGTTTAGGAACTGTCTATCTGCCCTGAACTGTCTGCCTGTCCTGTCACGACCATGGAAGTCGTTTCCCTGTCAGCTGCACTCCCACTATTGGGAGTCGGTATCTAGTGTGTGTGGGCAGCACACACATCCCTGAAAACCCTGGTGCTCACAAATTCCCACCCACCCTCTTCCTCCTGCCTCCTCCTGTCATCCCTGCTTCTTCAGCTCCGCCACCGTTGCTTCCTGGCAGCCCCTCTGCTCACCCTCAGCGCTGTGGGATCGCCACGGGTCTGCCAGTCTCCAATGGCGTCGTGGCTGGGGGATCCCTTGTCTCCGCCTCCAGCCCGCCTCCAGCCTCTGAGTCCAGGACTCCGCCTCGGCCCGTCGACCCAGTGGCTCCACCATGGCTCCTAGCTCCTTCCTCTCAGCCGTGGCCCGTCAGTCCACAAGCTCCGCCGGGCTCCCTCGTCCCTCTGACTCTGCCTTGGTCAGTCGTCGACCATCCGCCACCTCGGGACTCCACTCCTCCGGCTATGCCTCATCCCTCCATCCCTCTGGCTCTGTCAGGCTCCTCCTTCCCTCCGGCTCCACCTTGGTCCATTGTCACTCCGGCCCCACCGCAGCCTTCCGGACCCCCGCCTTCACCTCGGTCCGCCTTGGCCCTCCGGATCCTCAGCGTCACCCTGGCTCAGGCTCCACCACCAACTGCAGGTTTCAAACAGAGATGGCGAAAAAGAGGCAAAACTTACGGACTGAAGCTTTGAATTGGATCTTTTTGGAATCATTTGATCCATTATCATTTTATTTTTATTTTAGTGCTAGACTGTGATTTTTGGGCTAACTGTGCCTTTAAGTACATTCACGTTCATTCTGGGAAACTTTTACATTCCAAAGTATAATTGACTCCATTCCAAGAAACATGCCATTCCTTGTTATTTAAGAAATAAATAACAAATAAAAATAGGCGCCAATATGCAATCCAATCTTTTGCAAGGTTTGTTTATCCATTCAAGCCTCCCTTTTTTATCTCAAATTTTTAACTCAAGCACAGAATTTGTACTTCCTCCAGCACTAAGGATAGGTGGATGTTGCTCGATGCAATAAAGCACGTCAGATCACAGGAGTGAATGTGTATCGCCAGCTCATCAGCAAATGAAACAAGGGGACAGAGCCGTAGTGAATAAAAGAACAGATGCCCACTGGCAGACACTACTGAGGGAAAAGAACACTGCGGATATTTTAAACTTCATCTGTATTCCACTTGCAATCTGTATGGCAGAGTGATGCGTAATGTCTGAGACTCTATAAATTGTTCAAAATCAGAATCCCTGTTCTTTGGATATATTGACTGAAAAACAAATTCTTTATTATTTCAATTTCTCCATGACCCTTATCAACTCAACTGGTGGGCTGATTCATTTAACCATTTCTCTTCTGAGTACTTAATTGTTATCCAAACACAGTTAAAGCAACGTTCTGGATTCAATAAACAATAATGTCAAGCTCTATCAACAGCATAATACCAAGACCAGCAGAAAAAAGAAGAAAGTAAAACGTTTTTTTTTTTTTCATGTTGGCTTTGAGTCAACAACATGATGCATCTATTAATTAATTCAATTAATGAATTAGTTCTAAAATACATTAAAGATACAATTCATGCAAGTGATTTGAATACATCTCTTCTCTTATAGACAGGATGCCTTCAGATCCTCATGACTGTGTGTCAGGGTCAATAAGTCTCTTAAAATATCAGATAAATTGACATGACAAGGCTATTTGTTAGTAAATTATTATGAGATGGGACCAAATCCATTTTTAATGATATAAAATCTCTATTTCTGAAATAATAATGCATATTATTGGTAAAAATCTAAATATAGAAATATAAAATATATTTAAATGTTTTAAAGATGTGCACACTCCTGTATTCAGTGTGTAAGGAAAATACACAGTTAAAAAATGTTTTTTTGGGGGGCAGACTGCATTTATTTGATCAAGTAATTTTGTAAAATATGATTACAGTTTAAAGTTTACTTTTTTCCATATGAATATGTTTTAAAATGTAATTTATTCCTGTGAAGCAAAGATACATTTTCAGCATCATGACTTCAGTCTTCAGTGTCACATGATCCTTCGGAAATCATTCTAAATGCTGATTTACTGCTCAAGACACATTTCTCATTATTGTCAATGCTGACAACACTTGTCATGCTTAATGTTTTTGTGGAAACTAATATTTTGTTTCAGAATTGTTCTTTTCAGAATCTTTGATGAACAGCATATATTTGAATTATAAACCTTAAAGTGTACTGTGAATCACTGTGAATTTTGATCAGTTTAAAACATTTTTGTTTGCTGAATAAAATTAATAATTTGAATTAATTTCTTTCCATTTTTCTTTCTTTAAAATAGTATAAAAAAATTCCATAACCATGGCACCATAAATACAAAGAGTAAATGTCTAAGAACTAGAATATTCCTTTTCTTTATCATAGACACTTTGACTTTTGCATTTAACCCACAAAATTCCTTTAACTTCCTCTAAACATTCACAGCTTCTCTAATGGCATCCACTATGAATAGTCAATGGTATGATTCATACATATCTTACAGTAATTCTGAGGTATTCCAAGCAATTTTAACTTATAGATCAAAGTCCAGTGTCCTATCCGACCGGAAGCTTACACACTGAGTTTCCAGACATAAATGCGTAACTGTATGTGTCATCTGAGTGTTCATTTAGGTCTGATTTTCATTGCGTCCAACTGAGAGATTACCCTCAGTTTGGAGATACAGTACATGAGAAATCTGATCCCGTAGGTTTTATATTTGTTTTGGCAGGCGGCACGATTTGCACAACAGCAGAAAGCGAAGCAAAGTACAGTCCCAGAGGCTTATTCAAACATTCAGAGAGATGTTTCACACATTAGCCATTGTGGAACATTTTTTTTTACAGAGTTGGACTACCCATTATTATAGGGGTTAATATTATTTGTAAAGGCTACAGTGAAAAATAAAACAAATGTTGGGATTTATCTTTTTATTGCTTTTTATTCTATAAGTTGTATGTCAGTGTAAAGTTTTCTTCAGCATTGTTTAGTACAAGCTGTGGGTGAAATGGGTGACTTAGACTTCCATAAAAGGGCAAATCATGGAAGACCATTTAGCAGGAGCTAAATGTAACGCTAACAGCCCAATTATTTGGTGTTTACAGTCTTTAAACTGCTTACACAAAGCATGGCAAGACTTAATCAGCAAAGACAAATAATGGGCAAAAACTGAAAGGCACCATCAAACAATAAGAAGCACTGTGTCCAAACAACACAGAACTCCTGCAGCAACGTGACAGCAAACCTTGATATTCACCTGTTTGACGCCAATGCTAAAATGTGAACAAAATGGAGTCATAATCATAAAACCTGGACAGCTGGAGCACCAAGATGAACTTCAACATCTAGCAGCTCAATCACCTGATTTTATTATCAAATATTATTCACTGTAAACAGTTTTGGAGAGAAGAGAAGCAGATCGCCTGCTTCAACAACTTCAAGATGTTTTGATAGCGAACATTCCACTGAGACTACTCAAAGTTCTGTTCAAAGTTCAAAGGTAGAAAGCTGTATTATTGCAAATGCTGGTGAAACACTCTAACAAAGAAAAAGTTGTTCACGTTCTTTTGTCCAAGTCCTATATCTTAAACCTCTTTAGACTTCAAAGGGTGAGTCACAAAACTTTTATTGATTTAAAGCCTTTTATATGCAGTGGACTGATAACAGCTTTCTTTGTAAAAAGCAGTGGTGACATAATTTAATGGCATTAAATTACTGCTCTGGTGGGTGCTGAATAAAAAACACCTGGATAATTATGTTGTTCTGCAAAAGCCAGCATGTGAACTTTACACTCTACATTTTTATTTAATTATTTATTTTTCCCCATTGAGATTTTATACCTTCGCTCACTCCTAATTTTCAATGGCCGTTTTCTTTAGCTGCTGTGCCTTTAAGGCTCCAATTAATTCAATAGTCCATTCCATTTAATATATGTGGCTCTGCTTATTACAGGCCATTACTGCAGTCCATTTGGAAAGAACAACCAAAAAAATTCCTAGAACAAAAGCTCGAATTGCACACCATCTATCGAAATAGCATACCTGACATATAGCACTCTAGAAAAACACTGAATGATGTCAGGCAAACACAAGACCAATATCTGCCCTCTCCACGGTTCTTCTGCCTGTTTTCATTGTCATTGGCATTCATGCCATATTGAGACATACAGAGGAATAATTGTGAGCCCCTCCTCTACGGTTTTTACAAATAAACCCTGCTTGCATCTAGCAAATGGCTGTTGTCTTCCTGCCCAGGAGAGTCTTAAAATGAACCTCTATTCCTCTTCTCACTTAATACAATTTCAGTATGATTGATGAAGGAACCAATAAGCGCATAAAATCCTTTCTGATCAGATCTGTATTGCTGTTGATCCTCACTGTGTATTGTGTTAGATTGCACCTCTGATTGCTTTGGTATAAAAAGCCAATGTAAAATTACCAAAAAGGAAGGAAAATACAGGAAACCCATTAGTAGCTCAGTGTTATCTTGGTGCATCACCTTAATTTAAAATATATATATATTTATATCTATCTCTCTCTCTCTCTCTCTCTCTCTCTATATATATATATATATATACTGTATATATACGTAGAGCAAATATATTTGCTAATATATATGTTTTAAAATATATGTATGTAAATATATTTTCAGCCAATATAATTTTTGGCCATTTTTTTATATTTTTGAAAATATATTTAAATATATATAATTATATTTAAAAATATGTTTTGCCCTTCATATATTCTGAACATATAACAGATTTAAATAAAAATCAGCAAGGACCATACTTTCAATGTAAAAACATACATAAATATACTACATATAAATATACTGTATATAAATATTAAAATCTAGTTTTGCTGAAGGCAACCCTGCTTAGCATGACTGCTCAAAGAGGAATCTGGCTCGAAACGTCTCATTTTCGGTGGTCACAATAAGAACGGCAGCACACACCGGGCTGTTTGTCTGTGATAGAGGCTTTTCAGAAGGGGTTTATTGTAAGACCCCCCGCGTGGGCACCAGCCAGAAGCTCCAGCCATCCATGAAACGTGATTGGCTCATATAATCAATTCTACTCAACATTCATGAAATCTAGAAGCGTGTGCCAGTGATAGACATCATTCTAGCTTTCTTTTTCTTTTTTGTAGAACTGATGGAAGGAGAAAAGGCATGAGGAATGGCTGGTATTTTCATGCCCTTTATACAGAACACACACAACCAGGAATTTGCTGACTGATTTTTCTCTATGCCATCAGAATCAATATTACTTAACTTTTATATCCATATTTAAAAACTGCTGAGACAGCTTCCTCATAGCTGTCACCATATTTTTCTTCAAAATAAAGCTGAAAGAGAACCAATTCTTCTGTTTCTATTGTGCAAGCCTTCACCAGAAGTATTATTAGCCTAAAAAGCATTCAAGCAGAAGTGTTGTGCCTTTTCAAACTGACACGTGTGGCACAGATTTTTAAGTCACAAATTTTTAACCTCAAAAAAGAAAAATACGCATGCTTAAATTTTAAGAAAAGAATGAATACTTTAGTCAAGAACGTGTGATATCATAAATCACCCACTCACATGCATAAATATTGCCAGTATTTAAGTTCTAAAAACTAAAAAGTACCATCTTTGTGCATTTTACAAGAAAATACTATTTTGATTTTTATACTTAAAAATGTCATACTTTTTATATACTTCATTCATTTAATTGTGTTACTTGCTGTTTCTTAGTATTTTTTTTGTGTGAAATTTACAAGTAATTTATGAGTAAGGGTTCTTTATACACTATAAATACATCTATCTATTAATCTATCTATACACTCTAAAAAATGCTGGGTTAAATACAACCAGCACTGGGTTGTATTTAACCCAGCATTTTTTAGAGTGTACTGCATCTATGCTGTAGATAGATAGATAGATAGATAGATAGATATTTGCTTGCATGCACTTTCTTGTAAAGCACCACATTAGCATGACTGCCTCCGCTGGCACTTCGAAAAAAAACATAACACTTCATATTAGAAAGACATTTTGTTGCATAGGAACATTTTCGGCATATACATTTAGCATCCAGCATCTTATTTAGCAACTTATCTGAGACGCAGCCTTTATAAATTGAAATATAACAGATGTGAATAACAACTTGAGTGATGAGCTGCAATCATTATTGAGATGCTGTTGCTCTCGTAGCATCTGATTGGTGAAACTTTCGTCGGACGCGCTGGCGTGCGCGAGGAGCCTGTCTGTGGAGCCGATGTGCGCGTTATTGCGCTGTTTCAAAGTTAAGGTGACCGACCGTCAGACCTCCCAGGATTTATCGACATCGACAGACACATGCACGGGCTTAATTCTGAACCATATGAGAGCCGTCTTGATTGACTCTGGCGCACAGATGTTGAGTCACGCGCAGATCGCTTCTGATGAACTGGACTGCATGTAATGTGCGGGAAATGTGATCGTGGACGGTCTGAAGTGACTCACACTAGTTCACTGTGGAGCTGGACTGCACACCCGGACATGATTATGAGGATGATCGTGGTGCCGCGGACGCATTTCGGAGAGGAAACGCAACTTATTTTTTCATCCTGCGCCATGTAACTTTGGCACCGACATGTACACCAGAATAAAGCGACAGTTTGGAGTCGTTTGACGTACCGGCAGTCTTTTCATTAAAAAAATCTGGGGAATCTTTTATCCTGTTCAACGTAAGCACGTGCACTCCTCGCAAGGATGCCTGGTGTCCTGGGTCTGTACATTGGGATGGAGGTGCTCCTCGCCCTTTCCTCTGTCATTGGGAATGTGATGGTGGTCTGGGCTGTGAGAATCAACCGATCTCTACGAGACACGACCATTTATTTCATCGTCAGTCTGGCTCTGGCGGACATTGCTGTCGGGGCACTTGTCATTCCTCTGGCAATAACTATAAGCATCGGACTGAAGACTCATTTTTACAGCTGTCTGCTCGTTGTATGTACTGTCCTGGTGCTAACGCAAAGTTCAATTCTCGCCCTCCTGGCTATTGCTGTTGACCGCTATCTGAGGGTCAAGATACCAATGAGGTAATAAGATGTGGGTTGCTTGTTCATTTCACTGGGATTTTCATTTCATATTTCCAGTTCTGTTTTTTCTGAATACATGATGGTTTCCTGTCATCAGTGTGGAGGATGTATTGAAGTTGAGGTGACTTGCTTACCACAAGTCAGTCTTTAAGGGATATTTGACCCAAAATGAAATTAAAATGGTCATTTACTCACCCTTATGTGATATTTCAAACCCGTATGACTTCTGTTGTCATTCCGTGGAACACAAAGGAGAATTTTTAAAGAATAGTAATGCAATTAAAATTTAACTTTGCCATGTCAAGCCTAAAAAAGAACCCAAATCGCAACAAAAGTGGCATAACATTTATTTATGCACCATATTTTAATCTTCTCGAGTCAGGCCGGTTTTGTGAATTGGATCTACCGAATCGTTAGAAAGATATAAAGTTATACTCTTACTTTTCATATATGGTAGAAGACTAAAATGTAGTATACGTTTCCGAATTCAGTAAATGTTTTGTTCATAAATTACAAATTGTTTTGAACTCTCATGAACATGCCAATGAGATGTAAAGAAAGGACTGTGTAGGCTACATAGCTATGACTTCAAGAAACCTTCAAATATAGAACACATTAACCACATTTATTATGCTTTGTTTCTTTTAACGCTGACATGTTCAGTTGCAATTCATTGTCATTACATTCAAGTGTTTCGTTTCATGAAAGAAAGAAAGTCATGCTGGTTGAAACAACACGAGTTTTAGTTCATTTTTGGATGAACTATCCGTTTATAGCAGATTTAGGCCTACTCAAAACAGAAAACAACCATGCATATTCTTTAATTAGCATGGATTCATACTTCTCACATGAAAAACGTAATTTAGAGACTGAGAAACAATGTGACGATGAGAAATACTAAGGTAGCACCTTTGCTTTCAGACCATGCAGTGATGTTTGACCTGGGTGGGTTTGCCGTGGGCTGCAGTGTTTCTCAATTTATTGCGGTGTTATGGAATCCACTTTCAAAGTTACCTTCAAACCATGACTCTCTCACAGTTTTTAATTTCCTGTCCTGTCCATGGCCTCCCTTTGAATGTGAAGTTGGAGTTACAGAGTTAATACATTATATGAATCAAAACAATTAGGCAGAAAGACCCTTTTGCAGCATTAGCTACTTCTGATTGTGTAGAAGAACAGCTAGAATGACATGCTTTTCCTTAATTTTAATGATTAAATAGGATTATAACATACAAGTCTGAGGTAATTACACTGGACAAGTGCATAAGTGCACAAGTTTGTCAAACAAGCAACTAGTGCCAATTTGCCAGCTGAGTGGATGGCGTGCTTCACTAGCTTCATTTGTGTTGTCTGAAAAGACCTTCTACTCTTCACAGAGAAGGGATTGTGACTTAACCAAAATGGTAATAATGCTTCTCAGCAGAGTTTGTGTAGTGGCTCAGCTCAGCACTTTTTAATTTAGATTTCCATGTTTATAACAGGGATTTCAATTATTTCTTCCAGATAAATTGTACTTCCAAAACAGATTTTGAAGAAATTTCACTAATGTTTGTACTTCCTCGGAAATAGGCCTAATCTTAGTCATTTTCATGGTTCAGCATCCTTTACAAAGCTTCCTCTTTACTCTCAGTGTTGTAGAGTGTAACAGGGTGTTACAATTCCATTCATGTTCTCCATAAGGGAACTGATTTTGAACAGACCCAATGTGAACTACAAGGTTGGTGGTTTTGTTGAAGCCATCAGCCTGCATAATTTTGGCTTTTTTTAATATGTTTTTTTAAATGATCATGTTCACCAGCCGAATTCCTGGTGAAAAATTACATTACCCATGATCCTTCAAAAAAATCTCCACCAATCAGAGAATCTAAACAAGCAAATTGTGCAAAAAGAGCAATCTCACTATATGAAGTATAGTGTGAATTGTGTCAGTTTATGAAAACTATTCTCTCAAATTATTTAAATATTTGCATGCATAATATTATGCAATAAATTAAAGCCGTTAAGTACACAGTCTTGTACCTTCATCTTTTTGTCCAGTTTTCAAATACTTTTTCGCTTCAAATTAAAGTTAGTAATGTCATTCACCTCGTAGCTGGTTGGTTTAGTTCATCGATCATAACTCTTAGGCCTTTTTTAAAATCCCTATGGGAAAAAGTAGACGGGCACTATTGCCATTGTCTCTGAGTTGTTTAAAATTTCGTTTTTTTCCCACAGCTATAAAAGAGTGGTGACTCCAAAGCGTGCTGGCACAGCAGTGATGGCATGCTGGATGGTGGCCATCGTAGTCGGCCTGACGCCCATGTTGGGCTGGAACAATCTGGAGAAGCTACGCCAGACCAACGGCACCTTGGGTGCTGACCTTCTCGTAACCTGTGAATTCGAGAACGTCATCAGTATGGAGTACATGGTCTACTTCAACTTTTTCGGATGGGTGCTGCCACCGCTCGTCCTCATGTTGCTCATCTACGCTGAGATCTTCTACATGATCCACAAGCAGCTCAACAAGAAGGTCACCGTCAACCAGACCGACCCCACTCGATATTACGGGAAAGAACTCAAGCTGGCCAAATCTCTCGCGCTGGTGCTCTTCTTGTTTGCAGTCAGCTGGTTGCCGTTGCATATTCTGAATTGCATCACTCTCTTCTGCCCTAGTTGTGACAATTCAATGTGCCTTCTTTACGTGGCTATCTTGCTCAGTCATGGCAACTCCGCCGTCAATCCCATCGTTTATGCATTCCGCATTAAGAAATTCCGGAATGCTTTTGTTAAGATCTGGAAACAGTATGTGTGTTGCACGGAGAATCCACGTCTGGGTGATCGCCCCAGCTTTCGCATAGATAGCAAAGAGAGAAGACTGCGGGACAATGACATCTGACACTTCGCTAACCAGGTCTCCTCCATGAGAAGCACTTTTTCAAGTATGACAGTATAGATGAGTCTACAGGGAAAATGCAGTCTGGGATGTATGCTGTCAGTGGTGAGAATACGTTTGCCACAGAAATGGAGACGATCGAACATTACTGGCAATGTTTCCTTGAAAACCCAGTCAATGATGCATAGAATGAATTGCATCGGTAGTGAGGGACCATTAAATAAATGAAAATGGCCTGTTTTATCGGAATTCCCACACAGTACAACTGGCATTCACATCTGTGAATCTTTATTCGATTATGATTTCCTATTCTGCTGTGGTTCATTCGAATGTGGCTATCACATAAAGGGCTTCATATAATGAATGCAAAACTGCAGACTCGTAAATGTCAGCGCTTATGAGTACACTAAACTACACTCGTCTTTAGTCAGGAGCATAAACGAATTTGAGGACTTTGAAAAAAGGACATTGAGAATGTGATCTGAGGTCATTTTTATATGCCAGAGAATTCATGTTTTGAGAAGTATGGGATATGGAGTTATTTGTCATTTGCTGCTTTTTATGACTAGCGCAAATAGTAGGCAGCTAGGCCCACTTTGCCTTAAATGGATAGTTTATAAAAACTGAAAATTCTGTCATCATTTACACACCCTCATCATGTCATATGAGAATTCAGAGTTGTTTTGGACCCCATTGACTTTCATTCAAAACTGCTAAAACATTCATTAAAATGGCTTTGTTTAGCAAAAGAAAATCATGCATGTTTGATTAAAAGATGACAAAACTTTCATTTTTGGGTGAACTATCACTTTAGGCAGAAATTTGCATGATCCTATTAGTCCAGTATCAGCAATGTTGCTTTTGCCGTGTTATGACACTTTTTTGTTATATTGTTTTTGTCTAAATGAAATAGTTTGCCTTATTAATACTCATCTCTACTGTGTGTTTAACAGAATAACCACTGAAAATTGACGATGCGTTCTCATATTTGTTTTGGTGAGAAAATCATGTTTGCGTGAGGAAATAAGAAATGCAGCCTCCGATTTCACTGCATGATGTTGAAATGAAACAAAACTGTAGGCGGTTAGCATTTAATATTTAGATTGCTCAAAACTGGGGGCCTGAGAAAAGATAGACAGGAAGGAACCATGAATAAATCTAGATTGAATGATACTGCTAGAGGTCTTGTGTGTGTGTGTGTGTGTGTGTGTGTGTGTGTGTGTGAGTGTGTGTGTGTCTGTTTTTTTTTTGTTTGTTTATTATTGACATGCGTTGTTAAAATAATTTATGCATAACCTGTGAGGACAATCGCAGTTGGATCTCTTAAATGTTCAGGCCTCTAATAAGGCAAGGAAACATTCCGTGCTTTCATTGAAATTGCTCATTTCTCCAGGTGTATTAGAAGAACTGAAGAATTGCTGAAATTTTGATGTCCTCTGAACGGACCCTGATTTTGACTCTGCATCCTTGAAACAGGTGGCAGTGAGTGAAGTGTCCTTTGAACAAGCTCTGATAAATGGTTTGACCTTTTCAGGCCGGTCAATCAATTCAATACAGTTTCCTGAGAAACAACTATCTCAAACTTCCTGGGTAGACCTCTTAAAGGTAAGATCAAAGCTGACGCGGTGACTTGTGTTTCCGCTTCTACAATGGTATTCAGCCAACCTCCATTTCTCCTTTACTGGGTGCCAACTGGAGAATTTAACTAGTTTAAGTTCAAGGGCATAAACACTCTAGATTAATTTTTTTTATGTCTACAGTGCCTTGCGAAAGTATTCATACCCCTTCATTTTTTTTTTTTTTTTACATTTTATGTTGCCGCCTTATGATAAACTTCTTTAAATTACTTTTTTTCCACATCAATCCATCCACCATACTGACAAAGCAAAAACAGAATTGTCACAACTTTTTAAATGCATTAAAAATAAAATACTGAAATAAGTACATTGCATAAGCTCAACTAGAGTGACCAACTGGTTTTTGGTCACCACTCTAACCAAAGCCCTTCTCCATCAATTGCTCAGTTTGGCCAGGAGGCCAGCTCCAGGAAGAGTCCTGGTTGTTTCAAACTTCTTCCATTAAGGGTAACAGAGACTACATGCTTATGTGAACCTTCCAACGAAGCAGAATTTTTCCCCAGATGTGTGACTTGACGCAAACCTGTTTCTGAGCTCTACAGGCAGTTCTTTTGACCTCAGGGCTTGGTTTTTGCTCTGATGTGCATTATCAGCTGTTAGACCTTTTATTAAAACGTGTGCCTTTCTAAATCATACCCATTCAATTGAATTTGCCAGAGGTTAACTCCACTCGAAGTGTAGTAATATCTACAAGCAAAATGAATGCTCCTGAGCTAAATTTCAACTGTCCCAGATAAGGGTATGAATACTTATGCAATGGAATAATTTTAGTTTTTTATTTTTAATAAATTTGCAAATATGTTAAAACCCTGATTTTTTTGCTTGACAATTATGGTGTACTGAGTGTAGATTGTTGTGGAAAAAAACTAATTTAAAGCAGTTTAACATAAGGCAGCAACAAAACAAAATGTGAAAAAAATGAAGGGGTATGAATACATTCGCAAGGCACTGTAGTTCAAATGACTCACAAGCTGCAATTACCTACATAGATCAGTTGAGTGTCTTAATCTAATACCTTTTATAAAAACTGCAGCTTTAACCTACCCGTGATAGCATGATATGAGGAATGAACAAAGTGTTAATAGAGTGTTATCAGATAAGGATATTATCACAGCTCATGGTGGCCACTTCCTCTATGTGTGATTTTGTTTACTGACAACAAAGCCTAAAGAAGCAATGGTTTTATTTGGCCTAAATAATACAGTACTGTTACTCAGTACTGTGGTGCCCCCCTGTGATGGTTTAAAATAAATGCTAAAGGGCTCATTACTAAAAGTAAGGCATATCAAATAATTTTTATTTAAAGGGTTAGAACGTAAACAGCGTATGATATTCTGTGTCAGCTGCGTCACGCGGATACGTTTTCCACGTTGTTTACACTTTGATTTGAACGAAAACAACGTATCCACATCAAAAATATATTAATTTGTGTTCCGAAGATGAACGGAGGTCTTACGGGTTTAGAACGACATGAGGGTGAGTAATTAATGACAGAATTTTCATTTTTGAGTGAACTATCCCTTTAAGTAAAAAAATAAGCACGCTTATATTGCATTAATTTTAAAGTGGCCCAGTTATTATTGGTGAGTAACGATGTTATTTCCTTATTACTAGGTTGCAATAAAACCATAAACCACAAAAATATATGTCTCAACATGTCCACTTCATGTTTATTTGATCTCTAGTGAAGGAAGTCTTAACATTTCAACATTTCACTAATGTTTACTACAACATGCATGTCCCAATTAGACCAACACATTTGTTCAAAGTGCTTAATTTTAAAGGATTTAAAGGGGTCATATGACGTTGCTAAAAAGAACATTATGTTGTGTATTTGGTGTAATGCAATGTGTTTATGCGGTTTAAGGTAAAAAAAACACATTATTTTCCACATACTGTACATTATTGTTTCTCCTCTATGCCCCGCCTTTCTGAAACACGTCGATTTTTACAAAGCTCATCAGTCTGAAAAGCGAGGTGTGCTCTGATTGGCCAGCTATCCAGTGCATTGTGATTGGCTGAATACCTCAAGCGTGTGACGGAAATGTTACGCCCCTTACCATACTATGATGCTCTACTCTACACTGCTTAAAACTCGCGTTTGAATCATCAGTGGCAAATTCATTAAATATAAAAAACGTACTTACAGTCGATAATTCAGAAGCGCCAGACTGCCCTTGCAAAGTTGGAACTGCCCCATTTTATAGAACAGCCTTTGAGCACAGACGCATTGTAGGTTACTCTGCAGGTTCAGGGAACAGTCCTCCATAAAATGCGCTGCACACATCTGAATAATTTGGGTTGAACTGTTCTGGAACAGTGTTGTAAATACAACTTAACCACTGATTTCTAGTTGTGTCCTCTTTTGGAAGGCCAGGGCGTGTTTAAACGAGGCGTTTTAGGAGGGCGTGGACAAGTCTTAACTTTTATAAAGAATATCTCTTTGGAATTGAGACTTTAGTCCTTGCAACTTTACAGATCTTCTTTATGCACCAAGAGCTTGTAACACTCCAAAGAGAAAGGAAAAATTTAAATCGCATCATATGACCCCTTTAAAATAACATTATACAGTAGTTTTACTCCACATCAGTGATGTAAAGAAATTTGACTACATCATAAGACACAAGTCTATTATTTAAAAAAAGCAATGTTGGTTGAGAATTCCTGCATCAGTTGAAATACTCAAACACAAATATCTGTATTAGAGTAAAAATGTAAACATTAAAAAACTTTGCTGGTTGTGATTGTCTGAAAACAGCACCTTGGCATCTGAATGACATTTACAGATCATCCTGCATTACAAATCAAAACTTCAGAGGAATGATTGAGGGTCTCTCAGAGAATGAGACAATGAGCTCTCAATACATGCTGTTCTTAGAGACAGAGACCTTGAAAAAAAAAGAAAAAACAACATTAGACAGTTTGCGTGTTTAACAATAGCAAAGTAAGTCTTCAACATCTGGGGAAAATGAGTCATGATGGTTATATTAGAAATATAAACTGATT
>NW_015548296.1:4952565-4956685 GCF_001515605.1 Sinocyclocheilus anshuiensis | reverse complement strand
TATTTTTTTTGGCATTTTTGCCTTTATTATGACAGGACAGATCACAGTCGGGACTCGAACTCGGGACACCCATAGTGTAACCGGCGCTGTATGTCGGCACGCTGCCCACAAGGCTACCGGCGCCGACAATTATATATTGTTGATAGTGAAAAAAATATTAATTTTTGCGTTAGGAAATTAAGCATCCTAAAATGAAATTAAAAACAAACAGACTGCAATACTTATTTGTTGAGGGTATGAGGGTATTGTACAATAGGGTGTGTGGTGGGATTTGGGGCCAAAAACATATAGCTTTATTTGTTAAAAGTGAGGGAATACAAATGTAAGAATCTGTTATGACACATGAAAAACTGAGGTGAACTGCACAGACCTGTCAGAGTAATGCCATATTTAATTTTTGACAGGAATGAAAACAAGACTGTGAGGAACTGAAAATTACGTGATATGGGCCCTTTATATGGTGTGTGCCATTGTAAAAATGTTAAGTCTATCCATCACTGCTGTGTTAAATTCAATATGGCATCTAACCTGACTACTGGCCGTTTGAGGTTAACTTGATGGCATCAGTTTACTCACTAGATTAAATTGTTTTAAGTGAATGGGTTCTAACTATTTCAAACTATGTGTGAATGTTGGCATGTCTCTAGTTCTCGTAACCAAGTGCTGCTTAAAACATTTAGGTTTAAGCAGCACTGTCCAATCCTGGTCCTGGAGGGCCACTTTCCTGCAGAGTTTAACTCCATCCAGCCCCAACACACTTGCCTAGAAGTTTCTAGTAATACTGAAGACCTTGATTAGCTGATTTAGGTATGTTTAACTGTGGCTAGATCTAAACTCTGCTAGAAGGTGGACACCTCTGCTTCAGATGCTTTGGTTTAGTGGCAATTTCGTTAATTAAAACTACGATGAAAAGTATTCATTGATGACATTTTTTCCATGACTAAAACGAGACATGATTACAAACTAACTGTGATTGTATCAACATGCAATATTGTTGACAGAAATGACAAGACCAAAATGTAGTTTAAAAAAATAAAAACTCTATATCCAAAATTTCTCTGTATTTTCTTTCGGTGAGTGTTTGTTGTTGTTTTAATAAAAAGATGTGAATATAATTTTGAGTTCGTGGAACTGATATTAGAAGGAATGCCATTGTTTTAGCTTTTGAGAGAAGATTTTGGGTTTTACCAGTTTTCATAAAGTAGAGATTATATTTGTTTATGATATGAGTTATGATAAAGGTTCACAAAGAGGTCAATACATACTTCAGCTCAGGACATACTTTTGGAATCCACATTTAAATGGAATCCAGACAATTTAAAATCGAAAACACAGACTTTGGTTAAAATTAAACTGAATTTGAGGAAAAATAAATAAATAAAATGTATTTTTTGTTAAACTTTTCAAAAATTCCTGTTAAATCGTGTAAGTTAACCAGATATGCTTTTTGATTAATAAAATTTGATTTAACCATTAAATCAGAGTCCAGAAAAATTTAAATGAAAAGAAAAAAAAATGTAATCCAATCCACAAAATTTTGAAAACAAACAAAAAAAAATGAATTCAGAAAAAAATGAAACGAATTTCATAGGACCCTACATTCATTTTAATAGGAATCTGTGCGACTGGGAGTTCCACGCGAGGGCAAAAAAAGTTCAAGTTGGTCATGTGAATTCGCCACACTGACCAACAGGAAGCTGCTTGGTTTGAAAGTCACTTATCCTGCTGGAGACATACCCAAATCTCTTGGTTTTCGTTACTAAGTTTCCTACAAAAAGAAGCAGTTAATGTAAATCTGATAAAAGAATCCTCACCCAGCCCCCTTGCTCTGCAATCCAGTATGTTAGACGGTTGTTGACGAATCCCATCATAGCGCTCTCAACTACACTCGTCATGTCAGGGCAGTTTTTCTTCATAAAGAGTCCCAGTGTGATGGCTGCTTTGAGAAGCTGCTTCTCTGAGGCCACTTCTGCTCTTTCCACAACCCACATCTTACACAAGCTGTCCACACTATCACTGAAGGCAGTCACCACCTAGAGGACACACGTGTCAGAGGCTACAGTTGTGGTCAAACATCAAACACGTGGTTACTGTGCAATTAGGCAAGGCTTAGCTATCCGACCCAAACAGGAAATACTTCATACATTGAGACTGCTCAAGAAGTTTCACTTTTACTAGTTTCAGGGAAGAAAAGGAAACTGGAAGATTTCAACAGCACTGCTTTACAGCGGCCTATACAGTAATTATGAGTGGACCAGGAACAAAGTAGCACTGATAAAATATCCAATCTTCACAAAGTGACACAAACGTTGTCACCTTCAGATTAGTCAATCGGTGTCTGAAGATGAACAGTTTGGACTCGACTAACCTGATCGGCTGCAGCTTTCTGTACATTCTTCATCAATGGCTGGATCACTCTCTCATCATAATCGTCACCCAGTTCCCTGAGCTTTGAGGCTATTTTTACAGGGTCAAATGAGTTCTCTGCACAACAAGTAGCTTAAAATTAATTTCTGAAAGCCTTGGTTATTGTGCACTTCCATGTTTTTACAAAATACAAGACAAAATAATGTCAAGAGAGGAACATTTAAGGATGCTGTCATAATAGCAGGTTTTTAAATTGTGTACATAATTTTTAAAATCATTTTAATAAAGTGTAATCGCTAAATCAGTGTTTCAATTGCGTATCGTTACATCAATAAAATCAGCTTGTAAATTATGTCACATAACGTTACATTTACCTCAGAAAAGCCACTCAATCTTGAAGGTAACGTTAGTTAACCAAAAACAAGTAGGCCTAACTCTAGTGAGGAGCATTTTAATCTATACATTCACTATTACATATTCACTATACTTTTACTTAAGTGTTACCGTATGTAGGGAAAAATCTGTCAGGAAAACATGTTACGAGGTTTATGTAGCCTATATTTGAACGTCGTACTGGAGTAGAAACAATTTTATAATTAATAGGTTGATATACGAACTGCCTCGTGTGGCTTTTATTTGAGTTATGATTCATCTAAAATCGATGTGTTTCGAAACCATGGTTAGCTAACCCAATGAGTCAGCTAATTACATGCAAGGTGTTAAGCAAGTCATTGTTTACACATATGTTCTTAAGGGACATTTTCATAGAATGACTCGAATAATGCTCAGAAATCAAAGACGAACACTTACCATCTTCAGCACCATCAGGCTCCACCACATCAAAATATAGTTCATTTTGTAAGAGGCAGTGTATGACGTCGTATGTTTGTTTCTGAATTTCAGCTGCCGCCATTGCGTTTACCGGTGTTAAAACATTCAGATCCTGAGACATTTGGTTCCACTGGGTGGCGCCTGTATGTATATTCATATTGTGGCCGTGTGCTTGAGACAACGGGCAAACTAATGGGACTGAAAATAATAAAACAACGCTCCTCAAATCTCATTGAGCAACCGCTTCTTTCCTTGTTATAATTTAACTAATATTTTTATACCCTACAACATATTTTGTTCTGAATATTCTTTAGAATATCGGTGTGTGTGTGTGTGTGTGTGTGTGTGTGTGTGCACTTGTACAGCTATCTTTGTGAGTTTTAGACCACAATCTTTTTGTGAACAAGAGTTTTAGGACAATCTTGTAAAGTGAGGACATTTTGGCCGGTCCTCGCTTTCTATGAGCCTTTTAAAGGCCTGTTTGAGGGTCAAGACTTGGTTTTAGGGATCAGGTTATAATTGGGTAAAGGGTAGGTTTAGGGTAAGGGTTTGGGTGAGGCACTTAGTTCTGATTGGTAGGTTTAGGGTAAGGAGCTAGAGACTGCATTGTGTCAATGTATGTCCTCACAAAGATAGCTATACAGAGTTGTGTGTGTGTGTGTGTGTGTGTGTGTGTGCGCAAGACAAGTGTGAGACAAGAAATGCTATACCTAGCTTCTTAGAAGATGATTTGAATTAAATACTTAGAAACGCATCTAGGGGGGACATAGTTGGACACCTTAAATGGACACATATCTTGAGTATGCATTATGATTGGATGAGATAGAAGCATCCTGATTTGATTTGGGTATAAATATTTGGGTCAAGGTGTAGGTCGCTCTCTGCAGTCAAGTTGGATTACTGTATGCCTGTTGAGCTTTTC
>NW_015548296.1:4905437-4952392 GCF_001515605.1 Sinocyclocheilus anshuiensis | reverse complement strand
TGTTGTCTATGGTACATTGTGGGGACCAAATATCCTCACAAGGATAGTAAAACCTGCAAATTTTGACATTGTGGGGACCGGTCTGCCAACAAAGGGCCGGTTGTAACTAAAACTGTACAAATGTTACTATTCCTTAACATATTGTTAAATAACTGTCTCTTTTTTTATTATTACTTATTAAAGTTACAAATATTGTATATGCATTTGCATAGATGTAAAAATAGCTATATGTTATTGATCTGTGTTATTTTAACATAAATCCTTTTAATTTATCAGGTTAAGAAATCACATTACTCCAAAGACAAATATCATCAAACACAAGTCATTACATTAACTTTGTTAAAAAAAAAATTTGTTACATTTGAGAGGGGCAGAACTATGGTGCAGCAAATAATTGTGAGCTGCTAATGTGTGACAGATGTGGTATTTAAGCAAAAAAAACAAATGAGCCCGGGTCTCATGAAAATACGTATCAATAGCACGATTTTCTGTTTCTATTTGGCATGCTAGTTATGTGAAGAAATTGACTTTGGCGTGCGCGTATGATACGCACGTGTTTCGCATGCATATGATATGCAATCAATGCTTGAAGTAGAAAAAAAGGAGTGGCAGTACTCAACCGCACTCCCCCACCCAAACATAAATACACAAATAAATAAATAAATACAAGCTAAAGTACTAAAAAGTTTTTATTTTTATAATTCACTATGAATGTATATAGTGCCACAATTAATTAATTAATTATTTAATTGTTTACAATTCGATTTACATTTATTTGTATTGTGCTTTTCATGGAACACTGTTGCAAAGTAGCTTCACAGAAAATGATAATTTCTACATTACATTTAGTAGTTTACACAGCACTTTTAATAAAAAATTTGCACAAGTCAATCTGCCATACCAAACAGGAACACAGGGAGACGCCAAAAGACCACTAAACGAGCTACCTGACCTGACTGATTCATGCAGAATTACTAAACCACTGACTAGGCCAACTGCGTAATCTAAAACACCTTCAGCCAGCATCCAGTATAAAACACTCGCGGTTTTAAGCCAAATAGCTTGCTGACATTTTTTTAATTGACATCTGTACGTGAGTAGCCTACTATTATCTCCGCCATCTCTGATTAAATCAGCAGTGTTTTCTCTGCATTATAGTGCTGTTTTGAAACTTACTGTTGGAATGCATTCCCTTACTGGATCCTTATAGACATTACAGGAGTTTACTTGTTGATCTGATCGCAAAAAGCCTGTTTCTTTTCGTTTTTATAGCATCTTGTTTTTGTTCAAATTTACTGATTCAAATTAATACTTAGGCCTATTATTTTACTACTCTGCGCTAGGGTGACCACCTGGCTATAGATCTGTTGCAGACAGCAGATGTGATGTTGCGGCACACGTGCGAGACAGATACATACTGTTATGCTATGTAAATACTGGTTTACATTCGTTGGCATATGCGCCGGTTTTGTTTCTGCTGGTGGATGCCCATACTCCAGGTTGCGTTTGCAACATTAAATTCAGGAGAGAAGATCATTTTTGAGTGCACACATGTAATGTCTGTCCGATAGAGAGCACGTCTGTTTTCTGTGATAGTGAATGGGAATCCACCTGCGAGTGGAGAGATTTGTACTCGCGCATTTGATGCGCTCTTGCAGGCTATAATGCGCTCTGGACATTTCTCATTAAATAGAAACCACCTCAAACGAACTATTGAAATGTAAAGAAAGTCGTGTCTGAAAGCTGCAATCTAATGTTTAATTCGTTAAATGAATAGAGAATATCGTGTTTTTCCGTGTGTGCTGCTTGACCATTTCTGTCTGTGGTGCTCGAGCACGTGATGGGGTCCGCTTTATTCCTTTGAGCCGTTCATCATCAACGGAAAACCCCCCACACCCCTAATGCTAACCATTGCATCATATGCACGTCCCTGCCATTGCGTATCATATGCACGGCAAAGTCAATTTCTGCGTATAAATAGCACGCCAAATAGAAACAGAAAGTGGTAATAGTATTGATATGCACTTTCATAATTTACGATATAAAGCAGCATAGATTTGTATTTTAAAACAATCATATGCTGTACGGGCCACATGAAACGATGTGGCAGGCCGGAATAGGCCCGCGGGACTTGTTTGACTGGATAGAAAATGGCGTTCGGTCAGTATAAATACAATAGAAGTCTATGGAAGATCCCCACAGTTAGCAGAAACCTACCGCGCGCACGTGTGTGTGTGTGTGTGTTCCACTGAATAAAAAATATACAGGTTTGGACAGATATGATGGTGAGTAGGCTAAATGATGACACAATTTTCATGTTTTCAACGTTTTGATTTTTCAGTATACATTAAAATGGCTCTCGCCGGGTTCAGTGGCAGCGCCTGTAATCCAGTTCAGTGGCGGCGCCTGTAATCCAAGCTACTGGGAGGCTGAGGCTGGCGGATCGCTGGAGCTCAGGGCTTCTTCTGGGCTGCAGTGGACTATGTCGATCGGGTGTCCGCACTAAGTTCGGTATCGATATGGTGCTCCTGGGGGAGCTCGGGACCACCAGGTCGTCTAAGGAGGGGTGAACCGGCCCAGGTCGGAGACGGAGCAGGTCAAAGCCCCCGTGTCGATCAGTAGTGGGATCGCGCCTGTGAATAGACACTGCAGCGCAGCCTGAGCGAGACAACGAGACCCAGTCT
Source organism: Sinocyclocheilus anshuiensis (assembly GCF_001515605.1). NCBI lineage: Eukaryota > Metazoa > Chordata > Actinopteri > Cypriniformes > Cyprinidae > Sinocyclocheilus > Sinocyclocheilus anshuiensis. The sequence continues at coordinate 4,949,708 of NW_015548296.1, read as the reverse complement.
CTTCTTAAATAACTTAAAGGCTAACTAACTTTTTAATGCAGGGGTGCCCAAACTCGGTCCTGGAGAGCCAGTGTGCTGCAGAGTTTAGCTCCAACTTGCCCCAACACACCTGCCTTCAAGTTTCTAGTATGCCTATTAAGAGCTTGATTAGCTGGTTCAGGTGTGTTTAATTGAGGTTGGAGCTAAACTCTTCAGGACACCGGCCCTCCAGGACCGAGTTTGGGCACCCCTGTTTTAATGCATCCTTCAGAACAAAAATTGTAACAGTTGATTTTGTTTGCTAGATTTAATTTTTTTAATAGGTTAAATTATTCTGTAAAATATAAATATCTTCTGTGGAGGAGGACAAAAAATCTTAGCATCACACTATTGAACCATGTTACAATATTTGATAAAGACAAAAACATAAAATATATTGCTTGTTCTCTGTGCCACTTGCTGGTTTCACTGGATGAGAAAGCACTCTCTCCAGTCTGTTCTGCCTCTGTTCTGCTAGCAATGCTTCACACTTGATGTGTTTCTGTTCCTGCTCCCTGTGAAAGAGAGAAATCAAGTCAAGAGTGAGATTACCAAGAGGTTTTAAAGAGCCACTCAATCCTGCAGTTGGCTCAAACCTGCTTTTGTTGTGTTTTGGGTCATCGTCCATTTGTACTATGAAGCGCCGCCCTATCAGCTTTGCTCCATTTGACTGAAAACAACTGTCTGTTTCACTTGTATGGAGAGATCCTTTGACCGCATTTTTGTGGGTTCACAGCAACAGCTTCCAAATGCAAATGGCACACTTGGAATCAACTCCAGACCTTTTACCTTTTGATGTCAAAATAACAAAGGAATAGCCCACATCTGTTCATGAATGGCTTTTGGGTCAACTGTCCAATTAGGTCCCTACTTATGGTCCCTTGAAAAAGGGGGGAGGTGTGTGTGTGTGTGTGTGTGTCAGACTCTGTTCCATGTTTTGTCTGTGTCTTGCTCCCCAGGTGTTCCTTTCCCATGTTTAATTTGTCCCAGGTGTTCCCCATGATGGTTCATTGATCCCAGGTGTGTCTCATCATCCCCTCCTCCTGTGTGTATTTAAAGTGTTCCCAGTCCCTAGTTCTAAGTCTGCTGTGGAACGTCTTTGTGTGAACGTCTTCCTGTGTTCGTCTCCCTTGGTGCAAATAAAGTCTTGGTAAAGTATTCTCCAGCGTCTCCTCGTGTGTGTGCAACGTGACAGAGTGTGTGTGTGTGTATATATAATTCAAATATATTTAAATTAAAATCTAGTCCCTAATCTTCTGCAAAAATGCATACGATGCCTGACATCTAAAAGAATTTCAATCATATACAAAAAAAGTAACATTATTTGATACTACAACAGTAAAGTGATTACTTTGAGGTCGGTTTTTATTAATATGACTTATTTTTCAGTGTAACAATTGCCCCCGAGCACTGTTACGGTTATCTCCACCAAGGGGGCAATTGTAACACTCTTGACTTCTTGGATTTTAATTTCATATTCTTGTCCTTATTAGTGAAAAATCAATCAATTGTATTAATTACTGCACCTATATTTGTATCAAAAGATACATGGAAGAAATATAGGTGTAGCTATTTCAAGTGTCTGTAAACTATGAAGGAAAATGTAAAGAATATTACTGTCCCCGGTCTCCATATTTTTCTGAAACCGATTACAGTAATAGAGCTGATTATGAATAATGGTATCAGAAGCAACATCAGCACAGTTGGGATGTGCAGAAATAGAAACACATCGATCGAGCACATTAACATGACAGTGCTATTGTGCTTACCTTGCAAAAGCTGTTTCTTCTTTTACTAATTTTAGCTTCTCCACACACAAATCCTTAGTTCTGAAACATGACAACATGAACCTAAGCATATGGCAATCAAGGGTTACAGTATATAAACTAAAACTGGATTATTTAAAAGCATGGCTTTAACACATAACAATGTAAAAGTAATTACTATTGTTTGGCCTTCAAAGGATTTGAATCAAGGAAAGAGGCTATATAGAATTGGCCCAGTATTGTTTTGCCCTGAGCTCTCTTTGGGACATGTCTCTTTTCTCCTGAGAAATCTGTTGGGCCCCAAGTACACGGGATTTCCATTTTATTCATTCTATCAATTTGAGAATGGAACAGAGAGAAGTTAAGAAATCAGATGCTACACACAAATAATAAACCTAATCCACAGAATTTTCAAGTAGTAGATATTTCAAATATAAAATTTCAAGCTTATCTGAACTGGAATGATCAAAATACACAGCATTTGTTATTGTTTTATTGCCCAGCCCTAGATATGGAAAAGAGGAGAATGACATTTCCCCCAAACTGTTGCAACAGTGGTTTTAAAGGAGGAGGCTGCTCTGGATAATGTAAAAAATGTCACATGCCTTTGCTGTGCTGATGGGGCTTCTTCATGACTACATCAATTATGCTAGAGATCATGGAAATTGGCAGTGATGCATGATCTGTAGACTATGAAACAAACTGTAAGTGTATCATTTGTAAAAACAACATGTTAAATGCTTGTTCTGTGTTTAGTAGAAATGGAGTTCACACTCTGTCATTCATACACATGCTCACATTCTTTCACACTTATGTTTCTGTTAAATGTTATAATATCAGTGTTAATGTTGTGGTTTATTTGTGTACGGTCATGCCAGAATAGTTTGTAAAGAACTTATTACCTAATTGTACAATTATTGTATAATAGTGTTTTTGTATAATATTTTTATACAATATATAAAATGTACCAAAAAAGTCAAATTTGATAAGTTATATTCAACAAATGTTCAATGCTTCATTTTTAAACTCTGTAGCTGTTAATGCCACTTTTCTGCGTTTCTTACATGCATGTTACTTTTGACTGTTTCCCCTTGTTGTTTTTAATAAATATTTACCTTTCATTCTGTGTAAATGTGATTAGTGTTTTTGTATAATATTTTTATACAATATATAAAATGTACCAAAAAAGTCAAATTTGATAAGTTATATTCAACAAATGTTCAATGCTTCATTTTTAAACTCTGTAGCTGTTAATGCCACTTTTCTGCGTTTCTTCTTACATGCATGTTACTTTTGACTGTTTCCCCTTGTTGTTTTTAATAAATATTTACCTTTCATTCTGTGTAAATGTGATTTTAAAATGAACTAGATTTGTAGGTTTAATGCCTAGCTTGATTTGGGTTCATTTTAGCCTAGCAATGTAGTAAATTTAAACCATAAAAAAAGCAACCCAGCATGCTGGGTCAAACATATGACCCAACTTGTTGGGTCAAAACAACCCAGCGCTGGGTTCGTCCATTTTTGACCCAGCGCTGGGTTGCCAAAATAACCCAAATTGGGTTGTTTTTAACCCAGCCGTTTTTAGAGTGTATAGTTTGGAGGTTAAAAAGTTTGTACAGTGGTGTGAGGACATCATCTCATTGTAAATACTAAGAAAACAGAAGAAATTATTTTTGACCCAGGACATTTGGGGGGGACCACTCTCCATTACTGGTCCATAACATTTGTATTACCCAGGTTCATTCTTACAAATACTTTCCCTCCCTCCAAACTCTCTTTGAGAAGGCCATATAGTTTTAAAAGGCAAAGCCACATTCCTCTGGTTTATAACATATTAACAAATAATAAATTGATAAAGCTGTTTTTTTGAGAATAAAGCTGCTGCAGGACACAATAGTGGATATTTTCTTTGTATTGTCTCAAATTCTTAATTCAAGACAATCAAGAATTTCCTACAGAATTAGTTTGTTCCATCAGCAAGCTAAGCATGTAGTCATACTGTGAACTTACTCCTTCCTAAAAATCACCAAAAACACAAGTTTAAGCTCTTTTAATTCAAAAACCTTTTCTTTTCACAACAGAAAAAAAAAAAGAAATAAAAACAAACCAATTCTGGACTTGCAAGTGGCAGGTGTTCAATAAAACAATTTTAAAAATTCAGTATTTCAACAACAGTCCTATGTTTATACACTGCGTGAATGATTGCTGTTTGGAAGCCTTTATTTTGACATCTGAAATAAAGACACTGTATTTCTCCAGTGAAACTATGATGTGCTGCTTTTTGACACGTTAGTCACTATGATAATATTTCACTTTGGTTCTTCAGAGTAGGCCTCTAAACACAGAGAGGCTACAGCAAACTGAAAAAAAATCCAGAGAAGGTAGTTTGTGGATTTTTGTAAAAAGACCAAACAAATGCAGGAAAAAATTACACAAGCCTCTTCTTTTTTGCTGCACCTATCAGGAAGAAAATGGACAAAGAAGAAGGCCATAAAGAAATTCTCCACACAGTCAAGCTCAAAACATCACAATGCAATGTTTAATAAAAAAAAAACCATGAAGACATACAGATACAAAACATAGAAGTTTCTTTAAAAATGAAGACAAATAGATGCATTTAAGATGAAGTTCTGCATGACACCAGCTCCTGAGCTGGCGCTTTTACATCTGATTGGACAGATAGACCTGCAGCCCGACCAATCAGACAACAGATACAACTCTGAGGTAGATCAAAGGCCAAGCTGACCTGGACATCTCTAAATACACAACCACACACAGACACACAGAAATCTGCTTAACTAACTGTATGATAGACAGATGAAAGGCTTGTTTACAACCGGGTTATGAACCTGTGATCAAGTCTTCCCTCCGTCCAACTGCTTAGAGATGATCATGTGTCCACACTTACGAACTAGATTAAAGCTGAGAGCCAAGATTGAGGAAAAAAGACACAAACTACAATTCAGTTTGACCAAAACCCATTGCAGTAGTCCATACTATTGTGTTCAACAGTAGGCAGAAAAGGTCTTTGGTGGAAAGTGTCGTAGTTGCCTTGAAGTTGCACGTTTATTTATTTATTAAATTGCAAGGACGAATGTTTTAATTACATTATTTATTCAAAAACGTTGTGGAGTTTCTCGTTTGGAACGTATTTTTGCAAAACTGTGCTATTGTATGTCTATAAATGTATCCGTTAGGTCACAAATGTAGGTTTAATTTACATAATGAATGGCATTACTGATATTTCAAGGATTTCAAGAGAGCAAAAAAATGTTTTTTCTATAATCGACTTATGAAAAGTCTATTAAACAGTTAAATTTGTAAAGTTTCTTCTTGCTTTCTACCTAAAGAAACATTGCACTTCTGCCTTTTTTCTGAGCTTCAAACAAAATCCTGATGTGTTCAAAAAGGTAAAATAAATAAAAAATGGCACTGTAAATAAAATCGCAATCATCCTGTGAACAGAAGGAACAATGTCAGCTTTCCCAAATCCACAATATCCCTTTTATTAGCCCCACCCACATACCTCATCTAGCTTGACCCCACCCACTCATACCCCGCCTCCCACTAAACCCCACCCACCCGCATCTCAACATCCACTTCTACATCTACCGAAAGACTGTACACATGGATTCAGTGGAAAGAAGATTCATCCACAACAGACACACGATCCCTGAAACAAACGTGTTTGATTCAGAGCAACATTAAAAGTCAAACAGAAAAGCCTTTGCTTTGAGACAGGAGCAAGGACCAATAGCCATCAAGCATTGCATCAGCCATTCTAAACCCCACCCACCTTATTTAAAAGGTAAATATTTGAACTACTAAAAAGGCAGAGTGGAAGACCTAAAAAACAAACAGAAAGCTCTTCATTTCGACTCCAACCGCAAAAATGGTTTCTTTTGTCTGTTTGAGAAAGTCCATAAAAACGTAATAAAAAGCATACTTAAAAAAACATCATGCATCGAAAGGTGTCATCACCATCATCATCATCACTCAATTTTACTCACAGACATGGTCTGTGTTAATAGTTCTTGGTAAAAAATAAGCATTTGTCATCTCCTTCCTCTTTCTGGCAAAATAAAACTCTGCTCCCTTCCGTTGTCCATAATTGGTGTAATATTGCCTTGTCTTGATTTGTTGGAGAAAATGTTTGCACAAGAGTTTTCTGAGGTTTCTTGTTGATGATTAAATCATGGACAAATTTCCTGCAACACGTGCATGAGCGTCACTTCCTTTCTGATGTCACTTCCTCTAAATGAAAGCAAACGTTGTTACGGTATTAACACTCAGCAGACCGTGTCTGTTTCTGAGCTCAGATGGTTAACCTGGAACAAAAAACAGCACTAGTCAAACACTGAACGCTAGTGGTGTCCTGGCATATTAAAGGTGATTCAAAATCATTTTAGGACTTAATTTAATGGAATAGCTCACCAAAAAATGAACATGGGGCCGTCAAACTCCAAAAATGCCAAAAAGTACCATAAAAGTTGTACATATGTGCTCTATTCTTCTGAAGCTTTGTGTTAAAATTAAGCTGCTGTAACTCTAAAATCTCATTCAAATGTTGCACAAATCAAACCAGGTTTGACATCGATGAGACTACTTTTAAAGTAATTTTTTTGTCATTTATGGAGCTCAACATTTACTTTTATTATATGGTAATATAAGAGCACTGTCGGCATTCTACAACTTCTTGTGTTCAAAGAAGAAAGGAAGTCTTATGGATTTTGCAAAACTTGAGGGTGATTAAACAAAACACCGATCCCCACAAGAATAAAAACATAATTAAATACCGTTTTATTGCTTGTTTGGTTGGAAAGGGTACGATGAAGGATCTGAAGAGGACACATCTTGTGGCTGTACACCACTTTCCTGCTGAAAAGACCATAGGCAGAAATGATAAACTTGAATTTCATTAAGCAAATATCCAAAAATATTTCATTTTTTGTGTGGTTTTCTGATAAAAATATCTAAATATTCTCAAAACAAGATCAATCTGCTTGAGACAAAACTGTGTGTGATATTAAGAGAATTTTTCCCGAATAAAACTTTAGTAATCTGTCTTAATAATTCTCTTTTTAAAATATAATATAATATAATATAATATGATATAAGATAGTATTTTTCCAGTATACATTACCATTTACAAGTTTGGGGTCAGTAAGGTTTTATTTTTTTGAAAGAAAATATTACTTTTATTCAGCAAGGATAAATGCTGTTCTTTTGAACTTGCTATTCGTCAAAGAATCCAGAAAAAAAAATTATAAGAAATGTTTCTTATTAGAACGATTATTGAAGGATCATGTGACAATGAAGACTAAAAATGCAGATTTGCCATCTAAGGAATAAATTAAATTGGAAAATATATTCACAATATTACTGTTTTTTTTTTACTCTATTTTTTAACTTAAAATAAATGTCGCCTCAGGGAGCATAAAAAACTTCTATCTAAAAAAATAAAAAAAATAAAATCTCACCAACCTAAAAATAAAGGTTTATACATAGAATCTTATACATTTAAAAAGCCCAATCTGACATTAAAAATACACTTCACTTCAGATAAATTCTCTAAAAAGCTTTTTAAGATAGAACTGGACCAACATCTAGACAATTCAGAAGACTGTAGCAGCCGTGGTATAACTGTCATTGATAACCTGAGTGTGGGACTGACCTCAGGAGGGATGGCAGAGGGCTGAATGTGGGCATATTGAGGAATGTAAGCTCCTGACATTCCTGTGTTGGCAGGAATAAACTGCAGGAAAGCAGACCGATGTGGCTTTATTAAAAACACAGGTGTAAATATTACTTATTAATTAGCAAATACACTTGTGCCATATATTAGTGCAATCTGTGTGAGAGGATCATACGGTCGCAGTGCCGCCCAGAGAGAGATGGCCCATCTGCTGGCTGAGGGGAGCCAACATAGCGGAGGGCTGCAGTGACATGGGATGCTCCATAGAGGGCGACAGAACGGCTCCCTGAGTCAAAAAACAGAGTACGACAATCATAATCAGCAACTACAGAGAAAGAGTGAGAAATCCAGCTATTAATATACATCTGCACTAAATAAGAGAGAAATTTTGCCCACAATAGGGCAAAAACAGGAAATACGACTCTTTATGACTAGTTTAAGCAGTATTGTTTGTGAGTCATCTCCTGTTTGGAAGGAGACGTGAATAAAAGGAGAGATGCAGAGAGAATCTTTTGGCCTTACCGGGTGTTGCATGATGTAAGGCTGATGTGGCATCCATGAAGGATTCTGTACCTGGAGACACAAGCACAGATGTTAGCCAGGAAGCAGGTGCTGGTCAGAAACACTCACATCAACACCATGTGACCGTGAAGATGAAGTAGAAGATAAAGAGCTGTACTTGGTATGCAGAGATGGAAGAGATGTATGGGGACACTCCTGGCTGAGCCATTAACCGGTTCCCCATGGCATAAGGAGCAGCATAGTACCTGTAGCATCAGGATACAGTGTTTTTGAGGCTCTATATGACATCTGCACATCATTTGAACTATTTAATGGCAATTACACAATGCACTAAAACATATTTTAATTGGACTTAATTATGATTTCCTATTTTCAGTTTTGTGTTTATTTTATTATTAAAGTTTTGTTTGAATGTTCGCCGGTTCCCGCCTCTTTCTTCCCGAACTACGAACTTTGTTACATTCACCAAATTAAAATCTGTGATCAAATTGGCCCTAGTGAAAAATTTATTTGAAATACATTTATTTCATGCTAAGTACACTACAAATAAATGTGAATTACTGAAATAAATGAACTTTTCCACGACATTCTAATTTATTGAGATGCACCTGTAAGTGCTTTATAAAAAATACCCTGCAACTGTACCTTTAGTATATTTAAAGTCTGCTAAACTGGAACAACTAATTTTGTACTTAATGCACTTTAACTGTGTGGAAGTAGTGCTGACGTCCAAATGAAGATATACTGAAGTATATCTGATTGTGCTAAAGTGGAACTATTGCAAGTATACTTCAGGTACACTTTAAATATGTTGCATTTAAAGACCAATATCATTCAAAGATCATACAATCCTCATTAATAGTGACATTAAAACACATTTCAGGCTTAATATTAAGAAATGTGCATTGTGCACAAGTAATACTCCAAATAAAGTTTCATTATGATTTTTATATCAGTAAGTCTAGAGTGATATGTCAGTAAATATGTTAATAGATTGAACTATACTTAGTATGAAACTAATGTATTTGAAAAGTATTGCTTTTTTACTAAGGGGTACAACATGGCCATGACTGAACTACAACGAGGGTTTTAATTAGTACGACGTGCTCATGATTTAACTAAAATGTGGGAACAAATCAGTGCAAAGTGGCCACAATTTAACTTAAAAACAGCAAACAAATTTGTACAATGTGGTCTCCATTTAATTAAAACAAGGGAGCAAATTAGTACAGCGTGGCCTCGACTGAACTAAAACAAGGGGGAAAAAATCAGTACATCTTAGCCACAATTTAATTATAACAAGGGAATAAATTAGCACAACATGGCTATGATTTTACGTAACATGAGGGAACAGATTAGTACAACATGGCCACAATTTGACTAAAACTAAGGAAAGAAACTTGTAATTTGTGGCCCTGATAATTTTTAAAAATTTTTTTGCATATCATATGCAGGGCTCTATAGAATATACATTATTCTATATTATAGTAGACAATATACATTATGCATATTAGTGAGCAATTTAAGACTCGTTCAAGCTGTTCTTACCCATTCTGAAGGGCGGTGTTAGGGTCATAGGTCAAGGTCATTCCACTCTAAAGAAAGCAAAAGAAAAGTTGAACATTACTGGCTTCATACACATGATAAAGGCAGTTTCACTTTGCAATTAAAGGATTAGTTTACTTCCAGAATAAAAAATTCCTGATAATTTACTTACCCCCATGTCATCCAAGATGTTCATGTCTTTCTTTACCCTATTGTCATCCAAGATGTTCATGTCTTTCTTTCTTCAGTCGTAAAGAAATTATGTTTTTTTGAGGCAAACATTTCAGGATTTCTCTCCATATAATGGACTTCTATGGTGTCCCTGAGTTTGAACTTCCAAAATGCAGTTTAAATGCAGCTTCAAAGGACTCTAAACGATCCCAGCCGAGGAATAAGGGTCTTATCTAGCGAAACGATCGGTTATTTTCTAAAAAAAATAAAAATGTATATACTTGGAAAGGTATATTTATATACATGTATCCATCTAATTTTCTCCAACTTCAAAATCGTCCGACATCATTGTTTGACCTTTTTTGTAGAGGGCGTTTGACTTTCTTTGCATGTCAACTTTGTAAACACTGGGTCGGTGCTTCCGCCTAAGTCACGCGTGACCTTTCCAACGTGATTACGTAATGCGTGAAGTCAAGATGAAAATGGCCGATCGTTTCGCTATAGCAAAGACCCTTATTCCTCGGCTGGGATCGTGTAGAGCCCTTTGAAGCTGCACTGAAACTGCAATTTAGACCTTCAACCCGTTGGCTCCCATTGAAGTCCACCATATGGAGAAAAATCCTGGAATGTTTTCCTCAAAAACCTTTATTTCTTTTCGACTGAAGAAAGAAAAACATGAACATCTTGGATGACATGGGGGTAAGTAAATTATCAGGAATTTTTTATTCTGGAAGTAAACTAATCCTTTAATTGCAAAGTGAAACTGCCTTTATCATGTGTATGAAGCCAGTAATGTTCAACTTTTCTTTTGCTTTCTTTAGAGTGGAATGACCTTGACCTATGACCCTAACACCGCCCTTCAGAATGGGTAAGAACAGCTTGAACGAGTCTTAAATTGCTCACTAATATGCATAATGTATATTGTCTACTATAATATAGAATAATGTATATTCTATAGAGCCCTGCATATGATATGCAAAAAAATTTTTAAAAATTATCAGGGCCACAAATTACAAGTTTCTTTCCTTAGTTTTAGTCAAATTGTGGCCATGTTGTACTAATCTGTTCCCTCATGTTACGTAAAATCATAGCCATGTTGTGCTAATTTATTCCCTTGTTATAATTAAATTGTGGCTAAGATGTACTGATTTTTTCCCCCTTGTTTTAGTTCAGTCGAGGCCACGCTGTACTAATTTGCTCCCTTGTTTTAATTAAATGGAGACCACATTGTACAAATTTGTTTGCTGTTTTTAAGTTAAATTGTGGCCACTTTGCACTGATTTGTTCCCACATTTTAGTTAAATCATGAGCACGTCGTACTAATTAAAACCCTCGTTGTAGTTCAGTCATGGCCATGTTGTACCCCTTAGTAAAAAAGCAATACTTTTCAAATACATTAGTTTCATACTAAGTATAGTTCAATCTATTAACATATTTACTGACATATCACTCTAGACTTACTGATATAAAAATCATAATGAAACTTTATTTGGAGTATTACTTGTGCACAATGCACATTTCTTAATATTAAGCCTGAAATGTGTTTTAATGTCACTATTAATGAGGATTGTATGATCTTTGAATGATATTGGTCTTTAAATGCAACATATTTAAAGTGTACCTGAAGTATACTTGCAATAGTTCCACTTTAGCACAATCAGATATACTTCAGTATATCTTCATTTGGACGTCAGCACTACTTCCACACAGTTAAAGTGCATTAAGTACAAAATTAGTTGTTCCAGTTTAGCAGACTTTAAATATACTAAAGGTACAGTTGCAGGGTATTTTTTATAAAGCACTTACAGGTGCATCTCAATAAATTAGAATGTCGTGGAAAAGTTCCGTAAAATTAATGTCCAATACATGTAATGTCCAATACAGTTTTTCACCGTATATAGTAGGGGAATTTACCGTTAAACATTTAACAGGTTTTTACTGTAGCATTTTTACAGTCTTTTACCGTTAAATTCACTGTCATTTTTTACAGTGTAGACATGTTATCCCCTAGAGGATTAAATGAGGACTTTGATATTCGTCCATTTCTTTAAACATAAGATATCTATTTACATATAATAAACGCTTTGTGGTTATTGATTTGTATTTATGTACCCAGGCAGTCATCAATTAATGTTATTAAACAATATTTTGAGAATTATATTCGTGTATTTTGCATAGCTTTATATGTTTTTGATTTATTTTTATTTTTCTTATTTTTGTTTCTATGTTTTTCTCCTTGGTTGATATGTTATTGTTTTGGTATTATTATTATCACGATAATATTGTACGGTCATGTGACCTTTGATCACCTGGAGGTAGGCCTATAAAGATTGGGATATCAGTGTTGTTCATTTGTCTGATGAAGAGCCTGCGTGCTCGAAACATCACATATGCTATGCGACAGTCTTTTTCAAAAATAAATTTTTTGATACTTTTGGAGCTTTGGTGTTGCCGACTTTACATTTAAAAATTATATGTCTTGCCCCCACAATTAAAGGATTAGTTCACTTCCAGAATAAAAATTTCAATGAGGATCAAGGGGTTGAAGGTCCAAATTGCCGTTTCAATGCCGCTTCAAAGCCGTCTACATGATCCCAGCCGAGGAATAAGGGTCTTATCTAGCGAAACGATCGGTTATTTTCTAAAAAAAATTAAAATGTATATACTTGGAAAGGTATATTTATATACATGTATCCATCTAATTTTCTCCAACTTCAAAATCGTCCGACATCATTGTTTGACCTTTTTTGTAGAGGGCGTTTGACTTTCTTTGCATGTCAACTTTGTAAACACTGGGTCGGTGCTTCCGCCTAAGTCACGCGTGACCTTTCCAACGTGATTACGTAATGCGTGAAGTCAAGATGAAAATGGCCGATCGTTTCGCTATAGCAAAGACCCTTATTCCTCGGCTGGGATCGTGTAGAGCCCTTTGAAGCTGCACTGAAACTGCAATTTAGACCTTCAACCCGTTGGCTCCCATTGAAGTCCACCATATGGAGAAAAATCCTGGAATGTTTTCCTCAAAAACCTTTATTTCTTTTCGACTGAAGAAAGAAAAACATGAACATCTTGGATGACATGGGGGTGAGTAAATGATCAGGAATTTTTTATTCTGGAAGTGAACTAATCCTTTAACATTTAAAATATGTTAATAATCAGATTTAAATGGTTGGAAACCAAACAAAGTGTGACGTATGATGTCATGTAAGAATGGCTCATTTTGCTTCAAGCCACAAACACACACCCATTCACCTGCTATCACGCCACACACACACACACACACACACACACACACAATTATAAACAGGACTTACTAGTCTCACCTCGGCGTCTCGTGTCCAGGTTCGTCCATTGGTGATGTATTTCGCCTGACTCTGTCTCTTCTTCTGCCCGCCGTCAGCAAACTTACACAGCAAAGGTTCTGATGCACCTGTAACACACACACACACACACACACACACACATTTCACTTACAGTACAGTACAGACTATATAATCTATAGTCTCTAGCCTACATATAGACTATTAGGGCTGGGTATCAATTCAGATGTTCCAATTCGATTCGATTTCGATTTTCAAGTTCTCAATTCAATTCGATTTCGATTTTCTATTCGATTTCGATTCGATTTTTGATTTCAATTCTCGATTCGATTTGACTATATGAATGAATATAGATTTAATACAAATCCTATATTTATAAAAAATGAACAGTGAACATAAGATTACAAATGGTTAATTAATAGGAAATTAAGAGCCACAAACCTGTATATTAAACACTTTTAATTTTAGGTACACTTGGGTGCAATAAAACAAAACCCAACTCTATATTTCAAATGCATACAATGAATAGACAGAATTTTTATGCAAGATGAAAAACTGATGCTGAAAATTGGACAAGTCAGAACAGTCGCATGCCTTGATCAAACAGGATCAGGTTATTTTATGCTTAAGACAAAACAAACATAAAATCTCACAGCATTAGCTGTAACATGGAGGCTGCAAGCCTATGAACGGTGTAGGAAAACTAATACTGGCCTTTGGGTGATAGTTCACCCAAAAATAAAAATTCTGTCATTTATGCATGTATGAATTTCTTTTCTTCTGTTGAACACAAAAGAAGATATTTTGAAGAATATGGATAACCAAACTGTTTTGGTCCCCATTGACTTCCATATATTTTTCTCCATACTATGGAAGTCAAGTCAATAGGGCCCATCAACTGTTTGGCATATAGCTTTGTTCTTGTCCACAGTATCTTTGTCATCGTGCTTGCGAAATCTAAAATGCTTCCATACCTCTGACTTTTTATGTGAAGGTGGTGTTGACGTCGGGAACGCACCTGAATCCGCCATTTTAAGCAATGAATGAATGACGGACTCTCCGTTGTAACATCGCGCAAGGCAAATAAGGGGGTGACATCTAGTGGATTAGACTAGTAATAAGATTAACGTAAATCTTATGTTCAATGTTTGTGGAAATAAATATTGAAAAAAATCGATTCGTGGCCTTCGAGAATCGATATTGAATCGACCACATTTTAAAAAACGATATATCGAAAAACCTATTTTTTTGCCCAGCCCTACTATCTACCTACCTACCTACACTTCATATTTTATAAGCTTTTTAAAAATTGTAATTAAAACGACAGAATAAGAACAAGTAGAATAAGAAATATAAGTTACCAATCAAATGAAATCAGTATTAACTAAATTAATTTGTAGCGGTGGCACAGAAGAACACAAAAGTGGCTTGGTGTACTTTTAATTGACATTTAATGAGGCTCAGAAGTGGAATGAGTGCAATTAAATCCATAAATTCATGATGATATTAATGTTTTAAATATAACATTTTGAATATAGAAATATTAAATTATTTAAATAACTGAAAAGATACTTTTAAAATGAAACAATTAACTGGCGGTAAGTCACTGATTTTTATCAACATTTGAAGCTCCCCTGAGCGCAATCACAAGTATGATGATGATCGGGTCAGTCGCACTGGTGCTCCTAAAAAAATTTTTATAGTCGCACGCAGTAGTTTTTGGTCGCACTGTAGAGGCCTGGAAGGTGGTGTTGACGTCGGGAACGCACCTGAATCCGCCATTTTAAGCAATGAATGAATGACGGAGTCTCCGTTGTAACATCGCGCAAGGCAAATAAGGGGGTGACATCTAGTGGATTAGACTAGTAATAAGATTAACGTAAATCTTATGTTCAATGTTTGTGGAAATAAATATTGAAAAAAATCGATTCGTGGCAGAATCGATATTGAATCGACCACATTTTAAAAAACGATATATCGAAAAAACGATTTTTTTGCCCAGCCCTATAGACTATATATGCATTGTAAAGAACATTGTGCCGAACACTCACCTAGCATCCCAGAGGAGGATTTAATGAATTTCCCATTGAAGTGAGAGATCACGGCGTCGCACTTCTCTGTTGATTCCATCCTTAAAATAGAGCGAGAAAATTGAACATTTCACAACATATCCACACAAATAGCGTATATCTGACACTGATTCACACATGAACATAGCTGCACACACAAAATCAGTAACCAAATGTCACTGACCTGGCAAAACCCACTCCCCGACTCACTCCGTTAGTGTCACGGAGGATTCGGGTGGAGACGACCGGTCCAAAAGGTTTGAGTAGGTTCTCCAGCTCCTGCTCATCCATGGACACGGGCAGGTTGGACAGGTACAGGTTAGTCGGGTCCTGCTCCTGTTGCTGTATTCAGAAAACAAAACACATGGCATATTACACGCATTATTAAGCATCCTTCATGCGTCTATTCAGATGATAACAGTCACTGTGAGGCTTGACTTGAGTCCAAAGACATCATCTTAAATGTACTTTGTGTAAATGGTCAAAGTAAGCATTTGTTCTTCTGTTTTTTTTTCTTTTAGCTTGTAAGCTAACCTACTGTTCATGTAGCATACTGCTAACTGATTAGCCTGCTAGCGGTGGTTATGAACGAATGAATGAAATGCATTTGTCCGTGTTTCTCTCCGTCTCGAATCGCGCTCACGGAAAGCGATTGAGAAACAGTGTCTCTTTCGCGGCTTGGTACACTTTCAACTCATTTTTTTAGTCTCGAGCAAGACTAAGCTATTCAAAAATGAAACTAAAATTAAATCATCTTTGAGAGCAAGGGGGCCCCCTGGTGTTTCAGGGGCCCTACGCAGCTTGCGCATTTTGCGTATAGGGAGGATTGGCTCTGAATATACCTACTTGCTGTATCGCGCATGGCGGAGTTCTGCCCCGATCACATAATTTAAGATATGGGGGCAGAAAATCTATAAATTTATATCATTTTATATAGTTAATCAATATCACACAAAGAGTGCCATTTTTTCTTCAAAAATCAGCATGATTACAAATCTTATATTGATTCAGTAAACAATAAGTTAATATTAAGAGACTTACGTTTTAGTCACCATATTGCCTGTCTTTGCCCAATTTCGCCAACAAAAATAATTCCAAACACAGCCATCACAGCACTGTTTTGCATCTCTGATTCAATCGCAATGAATCACTTATTAACAGTGACTTGCTGCCACCTGCTGGCCGTTTTAATTTCACATTTAAAGTGCCCCTATTATGCCATTTTCAATATTGCCTTTCATGCAGTGTGTAATGTAGCTGTATGTGAATGTAAACGATCAACAAAGTTGTAAAGCTGAAAATGCACGATAAATAAAGTTATTGTCTCCCAAAATAATGAATCAACTCTCTACAGCCTAAACGAGTCGTTAGTAATTCCGTGACGGCTACACTTCATGGGGTATGGCTCAGTACCCTGTTTATTTGGACCAGCTGGCTCCACTGAATCACAAGTATGATAAATAATAGATGTTTATATTTTCTATCGAGCGTTCAAAGTATGGAACTATGGCAATAGGCGTATCGTTTCCGACACGCGCTGTACGCGATCACAACAGACTGGGCCATCTGACCAATCAGAGCAGAGTAGGCTCATGGAAGGGAGGGTTTTAGAGAGACTGAATCTTAGAACTGCTTTGAACGATTCGTTTGAGAATCGCTGGAAAATGAGGTGATATTAAATGCATATTTTGAGAAAACGAAAGCGTTTTTTGACCTTGCATGCATGTAATCCTATTGTAGGAGACTCCCAAAACAATATTAGGAACCTTAAAAATGGCATAATAGGGGCACTTTAAATTATCTTTTCATTTTTTAAATAATTTCAAATATCAGTATTCAGTGTTAAAATATCAAAACATTACTTATGCATTTGTAAGTGTAGATTAAAGCATTCCCGTGTAAATACATCTAAATGTCACTTCAGATGCAACTTCTGCAAAGATGAATTTCGTTGATATTGATTTAATTTGTTTGGTAACAGCCTAAATGTATTATTATTATTATAATTGACTGATTAAATGTAAGAATTTGACTCAAAATATGATGTACACTTTTAGAAAAAAATGGCTTTATAAAGGTAAGAATGCCCATAAAAGTTAAAAAATCAATTTAAACTTCTTGGAAAATATTAATTTCTATCACTGCTGTGAACTGACCACACAGAATACGAAGAATATCAAAAACTTTAGGAGTCAGTTGTCCATGGTAGTCCTTAAGATACCAGCACAATAACACACTCGGCAAAATATTGTCTAATTCAGGGGTGCCCAAACTCGGTCCTGGAGGGCCGGTGAATGTAAGAATTTGACTCAAAAGATGATGCACACTTTTAGAAAAAAATTCGTTTTAAAGGTAAAAATGCCCATAAAAAGGTAAAAATCAATTTAAAACTTACTGGAAAAGAATAATTTCTATCACTGCTGTGAACTGACCACACAGAATACGAAGAATATCAAAAACTTTAGGAGTCAGTTGTCCATGGTAGTCCTTAAGATACCAGCACAATAACACACTCGGCAAAATATTGTCTAATTCAGGGGTGCCCAAACTCGGTCCTGGAGGGCCGGTGTCCTGCAGAGTTTAGCTCCAACCCTAATCAAACACACCTGAAGCTAATCAAGGTCTTACTAGGCATACTAGAAACTTCCAGGCAGGTGTGTTGAGGCAAGCTGGAGCTAAACTCTGGGCTTAGGACACCGGCCCTCCAGGACCGAGTTTGGGCACCCCTGGTCTAATTATTGTTATTGATAAAATCCCAGAAAATATCGAGATATAATTTTTTGTCAATATCGCACACCCCTACTCCCATGGTGGTGAAGATGGCAACACCCCGCCCATTTTTTCCATTGGAATCATGTGTCCGGTGTTTCAAGCGTGAGACCTTCAGGTGGTTTATACTCTCTGTCTGTGCTGTGATGTGGTGCTTGAGTACTTTGTGAAGCCTCAATAAAATTCTGTACTTGTCCCTCAGCTAACAAGGACACACGAAACGCTACAAGCTGCATTTTGACGTTTGACTGGCTGAAGGCAGAATCTCAGCTCACTATTCTAAATGCCTCAGCAGAAATGAGGGCGGGCCAAGATAAGACGTCAACATTCCTCAACATGTATGCATCAGACATGTTTACACAGTAAACACACACAAGTAATGGGGAAGTGGAAGAGTAATATGCTGACAGTAGGGAGGAAGAGGAAAAAGAGGGCAGATTAAAAACTGAAGATGCAGGCAGAAACGCCCAGCAGAACCTAGGAGAAGGTCACTGCAGGATTGTAACAAACATACTTCTCTGAGGCACAAAGATACAAAGGAAATGCATGTGTGTGTGTGACTGGACAAGAAAAGGAAGAGAGGAAACGAGGAAGAAATGCACATGAAAAGACACCAGAGGTTAAA
The DNA here is from genome assembly GCF_001515605.1 of Sinocyclocheilus anshuiensis. Taxonomy (NCBI): domain Eukaryota; kingdom Metazoa; phylum Chordata; class Actinopteri; order Cypriniformes; family Cyprinidae; genus Sinocyclocheilus; species Sinocyclocheilus anshuiensis. Next base: position 4,931,208 of record NW_015548296.1, on the reverse strand, counting down.
TTTTAATGTTTTACATCAACATTTCCTGAATCATCCTAGCAGACAGGTCATGGACAAGTTACTTATAAAAAAGGAAGTGATGTCACAAATGGATGACTCACCTTGGCCATTTGAGCCTGAACTCCATTGGTCTTTAGTGCTGCGACGGCTTTTTGTGCGGACACAGGACTGTCAAAATCCACAAACCCATATCCTACGAAGAAAACACAATGCATTACCACAAACTATCTAATCTACAACTAACCACTAGACCAAACACACATCTTTAAATAACAACTCGCTCGTCACATCATCATGTTACCAGGGTCACAATTTGTAAGTGGTTTTTAAAATCGATTAGTGATGGTATCATGATAATATGATAGTACTTAAGACATATGCAATATTACTAAATGATTATCATATTCATGTATCATGGTATTTACACTACTCTTCAAAGTTGGGGTATGATTATTTTGATTTTTGAAAGAACTTAATACTTTTTATTCAGCTAAGACCAAGCGGCAACCTCCCGCTCTCTCTCGTGAAGCCAACACAGAAGTGACAAACTGTAATTCGTCAACTGGCCGTTAGAGAGTGTCTGCAACGTCCCGCCTTTTTGCCCATTTTCGATTATCCGGGAGTGACGCGTGGTGACGCGCTGCCAAGATGGCGACGGCCTGCTCCGCCCACTTTGAGTTTAAAAAACTCTCTTCAGAAAACTACGGGTGACGTCACGGACACTATGTCCATGTTTTTATACAGTCTATGGCTAAGACACATTAAATTGATCAAAAGTGACAGTATAATTTATACTGCATTTATAATTTTAAAAAACATTTCTATTTCAAATAAATGCTGTTCTGAAGGATCATGTGGCCTTGAGGACTGTTGTAATGACTGCTGAAAATTCAAAGAAATAAAATAAATTGGAAAATTAGTGCTGTCAATCGATTAGTCGTGATTAATCGCATCCCCAAAAAAATATTTGTTTACATACAACATGATGCATTAAGAGACGAGGGTCAAGGGTGTAAACATTTGAACAGGATGAAGATGAAATTTTTCTTATTTTGTTGAAATATTTTTTTTTTCCATTTAGTACTGCCCTTCGGAAGCAACAGAGAATGTTTGAACCTTCTGTAATAGTTGTGTTTGAGTCCCTCAGTTGTCCTCAGTGTGAAAAGATGGATCTCAAAATCATATAGTCACTGTTGGAAAGGGTTCAAATACACAAAGATGCTTGAAAAACTGAAGAATCTGCAGGAGCTGAAGGATTTTTCTGAAGAACAGTGCTCAGTTTAACTGTTCAGAACAAACAAGGGACTCATGAACAACCATCACAAAACAAAAAAAGAAAAACAGTTGTAGATCATCCAGGTAACGGCACACAGTATTAATAAGAACCAAGGGAATTGCGTTCTGGGCTCGTCTGCTTGCCTGTACGGAGTTGATCCTTTTGAAATCACTAATGCATTTCAAAATGCGCGTTCATATTTGCTGTTCTGTATATACTTTGAGTCAACAACAAGACATATAGCGATTGCAAGTGACATTGTAATTTAGTTTATTTTTTCTTGTCTTCACCACCTGGCTATACTGTTGTAAAATGTTGAGAGATTCAAACAAAAAGTAATCAATAAATAGAACAAAATAAATGCTGATTACAGAACCGGCTTTACCGATAAGATGCGCGTTAAATATCGCATGCGATTTATCGTGCAGCCCTAATTCAAATACAATTAAAAAATGTACAGTGACCCCAAACTTTTAAACAGTAGTGTATATGGTCCTGTTTTAAAAAAATACCATGGTAATACCAATTGATGTGACAAAGAAACATGGTATTACCAGAGTACTTTTCACACAGAGTTAAAAAAACACATAAAATGATATGAGAGTGTTAATTGTAAGAATAAAAAGTGTAAGAAGTGTAAGAATAAAATGAAATGACAAACCTTTGCATTTGTTTGTAGTCTTGTCAAGAATGGCTTTGGTGGACACGATTTTACCATATCTGCTTACAGACAGAGAAAACGAGTCAGTCAATGTGTCAAATGACACAACAGCACAGGAATTCATGACCTGCAGGACATGAAACACAAGATCTACCATAATCCCTGAGCTGAGAAAAAAATAACACCACCCAAAAGAGCTCTCAAAGTCTGTTCGAGGCACATTTAATTCAGAAACACAGAGTCACTTGTGACAGAATCATCGACAGACACTTGATGCCGACAGCCTGGGTGCTTTAGAGGGTCACTGTGTGACAGATGAGGATTGAGTTGCTGTAATGGAGTGTCCATGAGAAACCTGTTATTACAGCACACCAATCAACACGGTTCAAAGGAAACACTTGTCTTGGCATGTGTGTGTGTGTGTGTGTGTGTGTGTGTGTGTGAGAAAAGTAACTTGCGATTAATAGTGTGGGATAAACATTGGAGTAAGTGAATGGTGACCGACTATCTTTGCATTTTTTCATACAGTATTAAGAACAGTATGTGAGACTGTACAAATTATGCTATTAACATTTCATTAACAGTATATGCTACATTGTTGTGCACAAATCCTCACGCTATATGTCACTCACAAAAGTTGTGTCCAGTGTTTTATATTTGCTATTCAATTTTAAATAACATATTTCCTGGAAGTCTGACTGAATAATAAGTCAGAAAAGTAACAAAATTGTTTATTTACCTGGCTTATCTGTGATAGAAAAAATAGAAAACTAACTAAAAATAGAAATGAAGCATTGCATTGTGGGATACCACACTCGGTGCAGTTTACATTTATTAAATGTAGTTGGTCACACGAGCATTAAATGCATGCAGAATATTTACATACTAGTATGCACAGTACACAAACTTCCTATTGCAGAAACAGTGTGAGCAGCATACTAGCATGCTACTGTAAACACATTTTGAATTCTGCCAATTTTTCATTGAAAAATATGGTGGAGAGAAGAGACAGAGAAAGAGAGGGAACACTGGATTTCGACAAAATCTGGAACACAAACTGAACTACCATTCAAAAGTTTGGGGTTGTTAAGATTCATTTTATATATATATATTTTTTTTTTATTCATTTGACTGAAAGTACGATAAAAACAGTAATATTGTGAAATATATTTACAATTTAAAATAACTGTTTTGTATTTTAATATATTTTAAGATGTAATTTATTCTTGTGATGAAAAAGCTGAAATTTCAGGATCATTACTGCAGTCTTCAGTGTCACATGATCCTTCAGAAATCCTTCTAATATGCTGATTTGCTGCTCAAGAAACATTTCTCATTATCAGTGTTGAAAATGGTTGTGCTGCTTCATATTTTTGTGGAAACTTCATATTTTTTTAGGAAGTTAAAAAGCATTTATTTGAAATAGAAATATTTTGTAAAATTATAAATGTCTGCTATGTTTGACCAATTTAATGCATCACTGATGTATAAAAAAGATCTTACTGACCCCAAACCTTTGAACTGACACAACACAGCTATGAAATGACTGCGTTTCAAGTGCCAAAAAATAAATGTATTCTCATGCCGGCTTAGATTTATTGACGTCTCTCTCGGGAAGGCTGCGCAGGAAAGAGCCGTGACAGTAGTGCTGACTGGAAAGGGCTGTTTTTCATTCACCTTCACCGAGGGCTGCTGACATTTAAATACGCTCATATATTTATAATCCTTTTCCTGTGTCATTAAAACTCTGGCTGAGATGAATAAATATTTATTCAGCGTGACGCTTAGCAGAGCTGCATAAGCAAACGCTAAACAACATTTTGGGGCGCGTCCTGGGCCATGTCGTAAGAGAGGGAAAAGCGGGGCCAATCACATTTCACACACAGATCACAAGACTCCACGCACCAGAGGGCCGCGCAACCTTGGCCTTGACCCACACGCTCCGGCAGGGAGGCCCCATTTCCTGCCCCCACTGGCAGAATTCTGTCAGCGGCTCCCAAAGCGAGGCTGTTTTTCAGCCTGATGCGGATCAAGGCAAATCAATCCACGGCTCTGCCCTGAACGGTCACGCTCTGTGATTAAAACGGCTCCGGAAAGCGAGGTTACCATGTCACCGCAATACCTCAAAGCTGAACTGACACATTCCTCATGGTTTTAACCAAAATATACAGTTGTGATTATAACCGTGAAGTCTGTAGTATTGTTTTTAGTTATATGTACATATGACCTCAGCTTCACTTTTAACCAGGATACAAGCCAAGAGGATTATGGGCCCCCCATCTGACTCTTTACAATTCATTTGAGGGATTACCATGGAGATGATCCCGGGGGCAGCGAGGGGTAAATTAACCCACGGTGGGAATGTCTGAAAGGAATACACGCGGGATCGGGACGCCTCTGCACAAAAAAGCGCTCTCGCGTGGATATAAACACGCACGCATATAAGTTTGTACGAAAGGGGACGATGATTCGTGATAGCATTAGCAAATATTCCATTGTGTTCAGCAGGATGAAATTAGTAACAGCAGTCTCGCAATATTTTAGGGAACTAAGCATTACAGATTTAGGTTAAATAAAATTATTTTTCTTTTTTTTAGGGCAGCAGTAGCTCTAGCAGCAAATCAACCATCCACATCAAAAGCTGCAGGACAGACCACATTTCAGAAACAAATCAAAGAAAAAATAAACAAATAATGCTGTTCCAAATATTCTGTATGTTGCTCAAAATATATTGTGTTCAGGTTTTTTTTTTTTTTACCCAGACATTTAAAATTAACACATTTTAGAGCTGTAACAACAATACCGTGAAACCGTGATATTTTTGCTTAAGGTTATCATACCGTCAAAATCTCATACCGGCCCATGCCTATAAGCAACGCACGAATGTTTGGTAACTAAACCCCTGACAATGTCTGCAGATCCGATCGACTTGCGACTTTTCCTGCTCTAGTAACTGCTGAATCATAGCTGCTGGCCTACAACTGCAGGCAGAGCGTCTGTTATGAACCAGCGGATCTCAAACAAACACTCACTGGTGTGTGTGTGTGTGTGTTACGAGCTTCAGAGGAGGTGAGAGAGAAGAACTTGTGTAGCATAACCAGAGGAGAAAGCCTTCAAATTAAAAGCCGACACTTGACGTTAAAAATATCTGATTAATTTCAAGTTTCTAGTTTATACAGACAAAATTAACAAATACAATGTAATTCTTTTAAAACCGCCATGCTATAAATGCTAAATAATTAAAATAAATATTAAATAAAGTCAGCATGACATGAAAACATGTGTTCCGCAAGTAAAATCATATTCATTTTTGTCCTTTAGGGAAGTGGTTTTTAACGACAATTACTGTAAGATTCAAGGTTGTAATTGATGCTTACGTTATTGCATTATTTTAACTTATTTTTTAAATAATCATGTTCAACAGGAGAATTCCTGGTGGAAAAGTACATTACCCCTAATTATGCAAAGAAATCTCCAAGAATCAGAGAACTGTGACGAGCAAAACACGCTAAAGAACTCCCATGACGTAATTGAGCCAGTCTCCCTACACTCTCGAAAGTGACGTGACATGTGGCCAAGTATGGTGACCCATACTAGGAATTAGTGCTCTGCATTTATCCCATCCTAAGTGCACACACACAGCAGTGAACACACACACACTGTGAACACACACCCGGAGCAGTGGGCAGCCATTTATGCTGCGGCGCCCGGGGAGCAGTTGGGGGTTCGGTGCCTTGCTCAAGGGCACCTCAGTCGTGGTATTGAAGGTGGAGAGAGTGCTGTACATTCCCTCCCCCCACCTACAATCCCTGCCGGTACGAGACTCGAACCCGCAACCTTTGGGTTACGAGTCCGACTCTCTAACCATTAGGCCACGACTCAAACTAAAATATTTGGATACATGTGCATATTTATTTCAACATTTTTAAATTAACACTTAGATTTTTTTCTCTCAATAAAGCCATTCAGTGCACAGTCTTGCAACTTTGCTTTGAATCAGCGTTTGTAATATTGTAATACACCTCATAACTGCAGCTCGTCAGAATGCTCTCGATGGTGCCTTTGTAGAAGGTGCACATGATGGGGGCCGGGGCTCTGGCTCTGGCTCTGGCTCTTGAATTTAAGACATTTTAAGACTTTTTAAGGACCCGCGGCCACCCTGTGGTTGGTTTGGTTCATGGTTTATAACTTTCAAATGATTCATCAGTATATATTAGGGGTGGAACGGTTCAACTTTGGTTTGGTTTGTATCATGGTTTTAGAGTCATGGTTTCGGTATGGTTTGGTATGTGCTATGTTTAGGCAAAAACTATACTGTCAAATAAAAATAAAGAAAATAAGAACAATCTATCTAACTACAGGCAACAGCAAAAATAAATCCAACAGAGTAAAGATACAAATAAAATAAACAGTGATTTTCAGTTTTTTTTTTAGGTAGGTCTAACATTAGTTTTTAGGTACAGAAATTGAATAAAGTAATGAAATGTAAAACAGCATTGGATATTTGACTGTATAAATTAAAGATTAATCTTTAGTTTATTAAAGTTACAAAAGCTATTCAATCAAGAGCAGTGAGTGATTTCTTTGTTGTTGCTGTTTGATTAATATTAAGAAAGTGCTGTCACTTTAATACACTGTAAGTACATTTAGCCAGCTATGTCTGCTATAGGATACTTACTAAGACGGGCATTTTGACATAATTTCTGTGTGAATTTGTCTATTTAAACACAATACTTCAAAGAAAGCTTAATATTTGCGTGCGTTCTGGGGCACGGGTTTGCACGCTTCGGATGAGCGCACTCACAAATCTTCTCACTGCGCGCGCGAGCTCGCGTCCTCTGGCTCTTAAATGTTTCAACTGGAAAGGCTTAAACGAGTTTAGCTTAAACACAGATATCAACGTGTGCTGTTCAGGTCTCACCTGTGCGCGCGCACTATCAGCACCCAGGTGATGACGGAATAAATGACTGCTCATATTCCAGCATACAGCATTCGTATTGAACAAGAGTGAATGGTTTGTCCATGTTTTTTTTTTCATCGCTGTTGTTGTAATGTATTGGGAAGCCAGAATGCGCATCCATCAACAAAAACATACATTAGCCGAACCCTGTTTGTTTTACGTGTTATTTATAGCAAAACATATATTACAGATACGTTGTCAGATTTAAGTTGAACCGCGGTCGTAGCGCGTGCCGAACCGTGTGTGGAGAACCGTACGGTTCGATTTTTTTCCGCGAACCGTTCCACCCCTAGTACATATTATTCAGAACAAAAACATTTTTGTCTTTGTAATCCTTACTTGCTCCGCCTCTGAAGCGACTATCACTTTTCAGCGGATGTCACCAATAAATACCTCTTATTTTATCCACCAACATTCTCCATTGGGGTAAGCAATGTCCACTTTTCATGATCCAATCAATTCCTAATAAATATAAATCAAGCCCCGGCCTTTTTTTGCTAAATATCCCATTTCACTAATAAATACGTATGATGACAAGATGTCAAATCATTGAATATCGTTTTAGGCTGACTTAAAAAAATTCAGTTTAAATCAAATTCTGTATAAAATGTCTATTCCAAGTCAAGAATAGAAAGACATCACTTATTTGGGATATAAACCAGAACGAAAATGCAAAACGAACTTGGGCATTGCATTGTGGGATACCATGCAGTGTAATTTAAAAAAGTTCTATGCTATGTTTTTTAATTAAATATCCTGTTAAACTTGGAATCACATTAGATTATTTAAGTAAAATCGGAAAATTAGATCATGTGATAGACTATAATATCACTGACATGAGTGAGGTGGGTTTAACTGGTTATTAGTGGTATAGTCTTGTAAAAGCTGATTGTGGCGGATGTTTGCGGGGTAAACAGGGGCTCATCAGGGTTTATCCCAAAACTTGACCTAATTCTGACAATCTCACATGTTCAAGCTCTTAACAGACGCCAGCCCTGCTGTGCTGCAGAATCTCACAGCAACAGGAGAACAGAACAGGAACTGTATTTATTTGGTTAAATGTATATCCAAGACTCTAATTGACATGGCTGGTGATTTTGTCATGACATAACAGCCAATACTCACGGCTGGCAGAGCTTGACCAGGTCGTGATCAGTGGTTCCTGGTGGTAACCCGCGGATGTAGAGGTTTGTTTTGCTGAGTTGCTCCCAGCCGGTTGTGCTGCTGCTGCTGCTACTGCTGTTGTTGGTGCTGCTATTGGTGCTCGGGCTGGGCGGGGCCATCGGGAGGGTGGGCGGAGCAACAGGAGGCTGTCATGGGAGCGGAACAAAGATTTCATTGATTTGATAAATGGAAATGCATAGAAGATGACATCACATAATGGCTGCACTGAAACACAAAAATAGTGACTTCCAAAACAAACCACGGGCACACTTCTCTTTCTTCTACACTATAAAGAAAATATCCACACTAATAACGTAAAAAGAAAATGCCCCCACCTGACTCTCCCCTCAAACACGCTGTGGCAGGGCAACTGCCACATTTATCATGATGATATCTTTAACTTTATCTGTAGTAAACTGGTGTTATTATTACACAGTCAGTCATCGCCAGTGAGTCTGCCCACATCCACAGCTCCCTACAGTCTAATTCCCGTTAAAGCGAAGCACAAACAGGCCTAGAGGCACAGTCGGTCCTTCGACTCTCATATCAGTCCAATCTACGCATTCTTCCAGAGCTGAATGTGTTGGGATTATTCCACTGGATGAAAGCCCATAAAACTCTGGAGAAGTTCCTAATGCGGCATCAGTTCCTTTCAACGTTTGCCACATGGCTGTGTGCAATGATTAAAGGGACAGTTCACACAAAAATTAAAATCATGGCATCGTTACACACCCTTATGTCATTCCAAACCCAACTTTTTTCTTCAGTGAATCACAAAATGGAGATGTTTTAAAGAATGTGCTGGCTGCTCTTTTCCACTCAATTATAACCAATGGGGTTGGAAGTTTTCAAGCTTCAAACAAGATGGAAAAGTATCATAAAAGTAGAAATTTAAACCGTAAATCTTAGACATATCTTTGCTTGTGAACGAATTGCGTGATTTTTTTCCCCAAACAAGCCTCGCCTCACAGCTAAAAATGTCATTGGTCATGTCAATCAGAGTGCCGACTGCCTACATAACACTGAAACAAATTCTAACCTCTAATACTAACCTTAAAGCTGCAGTTCGTAACTTTTTTTGATGGCAGATTGTAATCCAGAAAGGATTAGCCTATGTGTTTATGAAACACATGTGACTGAAATTAAATTATATTCCAGTTTTAAATGTGCATCTGATTACAGATAGTCAACGTGGGATTACACAAGTTTTGTATTTTAAAGAGAACCAGTTCTAAGGAAGAATAATTGGCTTTGTGGGTTAAAAGAATTTCTTTATATGAAATTCAAGTGGTATGACAATTAGAGATTAGACTGTACAGAAATTGAAATCTACATGTATACATGTAGTCACGTAATGCTGATGTTGTTAACAAACAATTTGAGAACAAAGTATAACAGTAATAATAATTTGCACGCTTTGATGTGATATGAGCTAAGTGATCATTAGATTTAATAACAATAATAATAATTTGCACGGTTTGATGTGATATGAGCTAAGTGATCATAGGATTAAATCACCATTGTAGCACGATTTATTGTAATGCTTTTTTCCTCAGCTGGTCAGAACAAAAGTGTCAGACTTGTTACTTACTGTTTGGATGACAATATCCGGTGAAAATTCTTATTTGGGTCATATATTCCAAGACGTAGGCTAGAATCTGTGATTCCGAAGTACAGTATCCACAAGCCACACATTAGATTAATCCGCGCTGGAGCCGTGCCAGTGCACAACCCACTTGCAAGGAAGATAATTCTTGCAAATAACTGCAATTGCAGGTTTCAAACAGAGATGGCAACAAAGAGGCAAAACTTATGGACTGCAGCTTTAAGCATAGTATAGTGTAAATCCTGATAAATAGTATTACTGTTTGTCAAGATCGGATCCATCCACAATACTTCTAAACTCTAAACTGAATCCATTAAGTCTGAACATTTCTGACTAGGGCTGGGACAATAAATCGATGCATTGCAAATCGAGAAATGATTCTGCATCGATTCTGAGATTTTCCGAAGGCATCACGATTTGCTCTTGAATCGATTCTGAGTAGGGCTGCACGATAAATCGCATGCGATATTTAATGCGCATCTTGTCAGAAAGCCGGTTCTGTAATCAGCGGTAAATCTCCATCACCTGCGGACTTTCACATTGAGCAGCATTAACTACACAGAGCCGTTGTTCACTGATGAGCAGCGCAAAAAATCACGCGAATATGAACGTGGTTTTGCGCAACTCGTCAGTGAACAACGGCTCTGTGTAGTTAATGCTGCTCAATGTGAAAGCCCGCAGGTGATGGAGATTTACCGCTGATTACAGAACCGGCTTTACTGACAAGATGCGAGTTAAATATCGCATGCGATTTATCGTGCAGCCCTAATTCTGAGCTTAGTATTTAACAGCAGATGGCACTGTGTGCTTTAGAAATAGCCGTATTCTGCTTGCTTCCAGTTCCTTACACACACACCACTTGAACCTAAAATAATCATTCATAAAGTTCGAAAAGGTTGAAGCGAATTACAAGGATGTTCACAGTGGGCTGTGTTTACATTAATCTCGCATCATAAAAGCCGATGTGCAAGTACATTTAACCACTTACATTACTCAGCCGAATGCACAAGCGCTCTTCTTCATGAGCATTTGAGTGTACGGTTAAAAACTAGCCTAGAGCGCCATCTGCTGTTAAAAATTAAGCTCAGAATCGATTCGAGAGAGAATCACGATGCATTCTGAAAATCTCAGAATCGATCCACGAATTGCGATGCATCGATTTATTGTCCCAGCCCTAACGAGTACGATTCAGTATCAGTTCAGTAATAGACCATAACCGATTATAACGTACTGACGCTTTACTGACGTCATTTGTCGCATACATGCTTTGTCGCAGTAGCATACAATGGCGGAGGAAGGCAAAATGCGAGTGAGAGTAATTAAAAATGCTCCAACTACTTTAAAAGCTGAAAAACCCAATGAGAACCCAAAAATCTGAAAAAAAATCTGACTGCTTGTATTTACTGACAAAATTGTATACATGTGAAGTAAAATTGAAAATTGAGGATGCAGTGCATCGTCAATGCATCGTGATATCGAATTGAACCGAATCGATGACATGATAATCACAATCAAACCGAACAGTGAGAACAGTGTAGGTTCACACCCCTAACTAAGAGATTGACTTGACCAATGAAATCGGCTAAAAAACATTCAAATGTGTTCCGGAACCAGATCGTCCATTTAAAAGGCACTTTGTTATTAATCGTAACAATTTTTTGGGCAAACTATTATTTTTTTTAAGATGAGAATACATCCTAAACCAAAAATCTTTAGAGAATTTACTGAGATATGTGGAAATGAAGACTTTATTCATCTTTTAGTGCTTGTTGTGTATTCAATTGGGGTTTGAGTTTGACTCAAGAGTCTCATTACCAAACCGCATTACTGAACTCACCACAGAGGCATGTTCATTCATACTGCAAGTAGCGTTTTCATCCATAAATCTGCTTTAGCAGCGAGGAAGGAATGTTTTCCAGAGAAATATCACATGATGCAGGAGTGCTCTGGGATACAGGATGTGTGGGCCTCTCGCCCACCCTGAGTAGTGGCCACCACAGCCCACATCACTGACTCACTTCCTTTTTTTTAGTCATTCATTAAAACGGCTCCATTTCTCCCAGCAGTCACAAAATGGCTGCCTGTTAAACATCAGCGGGTGATTGTTCACAGAACCAAATCACCGCAAAAGTGATGGCAAAACCTCAAAACCACAGACACGGTTAGAAAAGACAGTGGCTCTGGCTCTGAAACTATTCTTAAATGCATGCATAAAAGCGCATGTGAATAAGTGTGTGTTCACCTCTGTCGGGTTAGTGGGAGTTCTCCGTTTTTGACACACTGACCCATTTTCACATGAGCGGCTCACACACTTGTGTGCTGAGGTGAAACTGGACTTGGCCCCATAAGCTTGTTAGCGCCTGTTAATTACTGAGGCAAGAGATCGAGCCACTTTTCCTTCCACAACAGCGTGAAAATCACACGCTGAGAGAGATGGATGACTTGGAGCATTGTATAGCAGATTTATGGGAAGAATTTCTTGGAAAACACCCAAGGATCTCATGCAGCATATCCACAAAATGAAACGAGAAAGGTGAACAGGACAGACAGATGGAGATCCTGTCCTAGTTTCCTCTTCAATCTGTCAAACAACTGTATAGCTGATCATTTTCACACATTTTCATGATTAAAATACATTGATTTCAAGTGCTGTATAAAAAGTGCTCACAGACTCACAGGGAACATGTCCAGTTTATCAACTGGGAAAATAACAAAGTCATGGGAAGGGTATCTAAGGCATAGAAAAAGCAATGGGAGAGGGAGAGGGAGAGGGGGTCACATTCAATATCCAAGCCATCTCTCATACGTCGGCATGTCCCTTGGGTCCTGAGCTATGCGCTGTAGTCATCCTAAACCATATGGTTCCTATAAACTGTGAAATCCTGAAGCCCATTAACTCCTGCTGCCTCTATCACAGCCATCACTCTGAGCTCCACCACATGAGCGCCTATGCAAATGCATGTGTAAATGTGTGATTGTGTGATGTGTGTGTGCGCGCGTCATCCATAAATTCGCACATCTACAGATTTGGAATGTACAAACAAGCAATGTTCAAATAGAATTCCACGGGCCACACCCTCTGTTGGCCCACCACTTGCTGGAAAATATTCTATTAACTCATGAATATTAATTAGGCAAAGATTCTTCAGAACACACCCAAGAATCTCCTGACACAAGTTGCCATGGGAGACTTTCACCACAGGCTTCTCTCATCCTCATCTCCTTTCACTCATTAACACTGAATATGCTAATATTCATCTTCTTTTTAAAAAGACAGTTACTTTAATGGGATACTACAAGATATCTTTAACAAGTGCAATATGACAGGAGGAATTCACTGAAGAACATGTCTGATGCATGTATGTCATAAATGAGTGTTAGTAAAATGAAATGACACTTCATTAGTCTCATTTCTATTTCTGGGCTCACTGTGACATCCCAAAGCAGGAAAAAGACACTTCCAGTTCCGTCAACAGACTTTATAAATATTGCATTGTGCAAGTGCAGACGAAGCGGTGTTGTGTAATACACCAAATTAACATAAATGGATAAGATTAACATCCAAAAAGCCCTAATGACGAAAGAACTCACGCAAAACCGAAACCAGTTACTTGAAAGGCAATGGTCGCATCTCAAATCACAAACGATCTGCCTACCTAGACCGTATTTTTTGGTATCATAGGTGCGTGCATAATTTTCGTCTATCATAATCCCGTTCCGAGTTAGCAAAGATCAAAAACGCCGCACGCTCCCTAAAATGCTGTCTAGGTAGGCAGCTCGCTAGATGTTGAGACACCGCCGCTGCGCGCACGCGAGCAAGAGGAGGTAAACACATTCTGTCCCAGGTAAAGGATCTACTGACCCACTGCGAGTCCATCATCCTGTAGTCTTTATCATTATTACCATTGCGATGTCTCACTTCACCTACCTGCTTTCGATATGACGGAGTTCTCATTGGGTTGGCCGTATTTGCGAAGATCATCCTGTATTCCCGTGTTATGTGACCCAACGATTAATTAAAAAATCTACTCTCAAAATCAGTTGATATCAGGTTACAGTAGAGAGCTGTAAATTTTCCACATCGCACACTTCAATGTTGGCTTCGGAGTGAAGTGATAATCCGTGCTTTGAGCAGATAAAGGTTTCTGCTAAATAAAAACCTCGCTCTTGATAGATGCTTTATTCCCACCTTTGCTCGTCTGAGCAGTTTCGGTAAATCGCCTGGTTCATTGATCTCGGTTCTGTTGCCCGCAGCGAGGACCCACCTACTGAGGAACGATCCATTCTGCAGTCAGGCGGCAGGGTGGTGGCGTGTCTAATTAATCGCACATGGCGAGTTTTTCCGACAAATACAACTAAATTATAAACATGCGTGATGTATCTACCTATATAAAACGAATATGTTTAAAACTCTGACACAAAAACAGACACAACTCGAGTGATAATTTGTTAGCGTCAATCGTTCCCCCCTACTTGAGGTTTGGTTCAATCCCGCACGCATGCAACACATTCCACTACCTAGCCATCAGATCCCATCTACAACACACACAGCAGACTGTCCCACTATAGCCTGAGTTGAGGTCCATGCATACAGATACGCCCTAATTAACACTTTTATTCATATATTTGAATAATTAAAAGATACATTCAGTATTTTTTGCCTATTTAAAAAGTTTCACACGTAAAATATTGAAAAGCACTTTTAAGAAATGCAATTAAAAATACGTGTTTTGTTCTATTTACTTAGTGAGCAGGTCGACCCCTTATGGGCACAGGGCACTGCCATTTTTAATGCATCCAGATAGGTGTTCATAAACAATCCCAAATCTTGTGTACTACTACTATTTATAAATGAGCACCAGCTACACCCAAACAAAATTGATTATGTATTGAGTGCATAAACTAGGCTAACTTTCTAACGTTGTGAAATTGATAGAAACAGACAAAAGTCCCGTGTGGTATTTAATGGCAGGGGTTGTGTGAACTAGTTCCCTCCTGCAACAGTAATAACAAGGCTGAAATGAAATGACACCTCCTACTTAGAGGGTTGCCCAGGGCATGTCTTATCTACTTTTTGTCATGGTAATGTTCCTCTGTAATCACACTTCACAGCTTATGGACTGATTCCAGGAACACCTAGTGTTATTCAATGACAGTTTGCAATTTGGTGCAGGACAGATATTAAATTAACTGAAATGCCACAAAGGTGTTTGAAAGGGAATGAGAACGTGTTTGAGCGCTCACTCGACTAGTGGCTTGTTAAGTTAGTCACTAAGTCTTTCTCATGCTTCTGTGATTGAAAACAAGCATGTTTTTTTCCTGGGTGTCATGTAACAGTTTGCATGTTTACTCTCTAACGAAAGCTGTTACAGTGATATTGCTAATTTTTGGTGTCCAAAGACACCGTTGTGGACTGAGAATGATTTTATCTCATCACGTACCCGCTGAGTGTGATTTCTAGCTCCACTTGCGATGTGATGTGTGTGAGAGTTTAGTGAGGCAGAAAGCCAGAGTGAATCAGGGTAGAGGCCAGAGCTCAAGCTGATTATATGCATGTGAAAAGCAAAATGTATGAAAAGTGTGATGGAGGGAAAGACGAAAAGTAAATTTTCTTCATTAAATTATTTCTCTCATGATAAAACACACTTTCCCTAAAAATATTGATCTTTCGTTAAATTAAATGAAGAGTGCAATGCGAAAGAAAGAAGCTGCTTTTATCCAAAGTAATTTGCAACTTGGTAGCCTATAGTGTACTACCTATAATTATAAGAAGAAGAAGAAGAAATTAATATATGAATATTTAATAAAAGTTTAAATGCATTTTAATAAAATACAACTTTATGTATATTATTTTGACAAAATATATTACTAAGTAAAACTTTTTAGGTGATCCCGAAATTTTTTTTTTTTTAAAGTCACAATCTGACTTTCCACCACTGACCACAAAAACAACCAAAAACCACACCAACACCAACCAACACACCACAGTCAACTTGACAACCCCTGCTGAAACAAACTGTATGTTTCACTACTTGATTTTAGTTGTATGCTTACGTATATATAAAAAAAAAAGCCTGGCACTCAGTTACAATTTGCTAACCATTAGCGAAAATAAAATAAAATACTTCCAGTGATTGTCTTTATACCAACAATCATACTTATATGTCCAATCAATCTTTGTTTGTTGTGTGTCATTATAGTCTTTTGGGACATCGCAGGTGCAAAGGGCCGCATTAAACATAGTTTAATATTGACTCTGCAATGCT
This sequence comes from Sinocyclocheilus anshuiensis, assembly GCF_001515605.1. Classification (NCBI taxonomy): domain Eukaryota; kingdom Metazoa; phylum Chordata; class Actinopteri; order Cypriniformes; family Cyprinidae; genus Sinocyclocheilus; species Sinocyclocheilus anshuiensis. Next base: position 4,915,275 of record NW_015548296.1, on the reverse strand, counting down.
GAGCTCTGCTGAATGCATTTTAATGAGTAAGTATACACTCTCACATATGACCCCTGCTGCGTATGCGCCATTTTAACCACAATCTGCATTCATATCATAAGACCAATATGTGTGACCTTTTATCGTGTCTCATTTGCTGTCTAAGCAAGAAACATGGCTTAATAATTCCCACTGTGATTAGTGTCATCTGTCAGGGCGTATTGTGAGTCTAAATCATGCAATTAGGCAGTTCTTTTCACCCCGTGTCAATTAGGGGACTTGATTTAGACAAGCTCTTTTAAAGTGCTTGAAAAGCCAGCCATGTTCTGTATTCTCTGTTGCGAGCGCTCGAGTTCGGTTCAGCGAGGTGGCTTTTGTTCGGCCCGGTCAGGTCTCCATTGGACGGATGAAGGGAAATTCAGCCCAGGCTTTGTATCTCTCCAGGGGTGAGTGCCTGCACAGCACAGGGTCAGTTACTGAACACCAGAGGTCAAACAGAATGAAGCCCAGCAGTCCATGAAGCTGCAGGGGAAAATTCAATAGGTCAACAGAGATGGGAAAGGAGAGGGAGAGAAATTGAGAGGTAGCTCTGATTCAGCATTGCGGGAGGTTGAGGAGAATCAGAACAGCAGATTGTGTCTGTAACAGTCTGTTCAGAGTGTCACGTTGGCAGGTGAGCCTCCGGCTTCGCAGTAGCTGCTGTATGCAGTAACATGGATATTTTGATTATTATGCAGGAAAAATATTTTTTTGTTGTTGTGTTGCCTTTGTTTTTTTTGTTAATTTTAGGACTTTGATACCTCCATTTTATATGGAATTTTATTCCGCCCACCAACCAAAAACATAATTGCTTAGAAAAGTACTGTCCATATCTTTCATGTGAATGAATTTCCTTTGTTTGCTTTCACTTTTCCTCCCCATAATGTCTGAAATTTGTATTACAAGCACTTTTCATGTTATCATTTGCATATTTTTTTGTGATAGATCGCTTGTATTTCTCATTTGTATGTCGCTTTGGATAAAAGAGTCTGCTGAATTAAAGGGGTCATATGATGCTGCTAAAAAGAACATTATTTGGTGTAATGAAATGTGTTTATGCGGTTTAAGGTTAAAAAAACACATTATTTGCCACATACCATACATTATTGTTTCCCCTCTATGCCCCGCCTTTCTGAAACGTGTCGATTTTTACAAAGCTCATCGGTCTGAAAAAGCGAGGTGTGCTGTGATTGGCCAGCTATCCAGTGCGTTGTGATTGGCCGAATACCTCAAGCATGTGACGGAAATGTTACGTCCCTCACCATATTGTGATGATCAGCGCAAAGTTGTAGTATTTCCTCAGCGACCAGCACGGATCAGCTCCAGGCATGACGAAGCAGATATCGTCGTCTTTTGGAAGACCAAACAAAGTAGTTTCGCTTTCACAACGAAACACACAGCGCCTTCACGACATGGCGGCGGCAACAACAATACTACAGCGAGAATAAAAGTTACGCCTTCTTTCTTTGCGTGAACATTTGGGCGGCGTTATGCAAATCTTCCCACATAGTGAGGTAGATATGTGGGGGTGTGTTAGAATGAGCCGTTTTAGGTAGGTGTGGCTGACTCTTAACTTTTATAAAGAATATCTCTTTGGATTTGAGACTTTAGTCTTTGCAACTTTACAGATCTTCTTTATGCAGCAAGAGCTCGTAACACTCCAAAGAGAAAGGAAAAATTGAAATTGCATCATATGACCCCTTTAATAAACGTAAATGTTCAGTACTTAAAGGGATAGTTCACTCAAAAATTTTAATTCTCTCATTAATTACTCACCCTCATTTCGTTCAAATAGCATAGCGATAATAGCAGTGGACTGACCTGGAAAAGAAGAAATTGTTGAATAAAGTCATTATTTTTGTTTTCTTTGCAGACAAAAAGTATTCTTGTAGCTTCATAAAATTACGGTTGAACCACTGATGTCACATGGACTATTTTAACGATGTCCTTACTGCCTTTCTGGCCCTTGACCTTGGTAGTTCCCTTGCTGTCTATGGAGGGTCAGATTTCCCAAACGCTATTCTTGTCTTTCTTGTCAGGAAGTCCAGCCCCAAACTTATCTCATTGGTTCAGCCAGAACATCAAGCAAAGTGTTGTTCACAATTTTCAGGAAGTCAACCTATGAATGGCTTACTTAGTCATTAAACTAGTAGATTATTCACAGTAGTATGAAAAAAAATCTTCACATAATCTTTAATGTTATACTTAGTCAGTTAGATTTACACTAAAAATGTTACTGATACATAGCCATTAAACACACACACACACACATACACAGAATCATGTGGGTGTTCAGTCACTGTTTTCACATGCATTCCTCTTCCATTACACACACAGACTTTTCCACACAGTTACAATGCTGCAAAACAAAGCAAAAGTGGCTCATAGTGACTGGGCTGCTGCCGTTGCCATGCAACCATCTAAACGGAGTCAGTAAACAGTGTGTTGAGTCTGCGTGCAGCGAGAGTCTCGGCTCTTGTGTTTGTGCAATCCCCTGTTGCGTTCACGTCCTTTTCCATAACTTTGCAGGGCTGCACAAACAACAACCATGCTATGCTAACAGAGTTCACTCACAGGTAAACTCACACACAAACACATTCACAATACAGACTCGCATACACTGGAGACACTTGACAATGGCGTATTTTAAAGGGCCGGTGGCCTCTCTCAAGGCCAAGGTTTAGAGAGTCAGAACGCTTGGCTTTATGCCCAGACACAAATAGAGCAGTTCAGCGAGCACGTGCTTTCTTTCTCTCTCTCTTTCTACAACACTCTAATCTCCCATGACACACTCATGAATGGCAGCAGAGGAAAGGTCAAGCCCACAGTACAGACACACAACTTTACCTGACACCTACAACTATTTAGATTTTAATTTACTGCTCGTTGTTTCCATTAAATAGCCAATGGGAAAACGTAAACATGCGTGACCCCAAAGCAATCATTTTTTCCACATGATTAAGATCAGAGAAGAGCCAAACACGTCATTTTTTACGTCTTTGAGAGGCAGATCTCTTTATTAAGTGAGGAAACAATGAGATTACACCGTAAAAATGAACGCATACTGAAAAGCTGTAAAATGTGTCATTTTTTATACATATATATTTAAATGCTTTAGTCTCCCTATAGCTTAATATGCAAACAAACATAAGTGATTGTTTGATTCCCTCAAAATGTTTCGACTGTTTGAATGTTTTGGCCATATGACATAGCAACAGTGGCTCAACCAATGGTGTACTTTGGGGGCGGGGCTACTTGTTTTCCAGCCAATCGCAGATGAGAAACCAATTAAAAACCGTCATGATTGTTTAAAAGTTGGGTTAAAAATCCCTTTCGTCTTCTCCACAGGGGAATTAATTTTGAACTATAACTAAACCTAGAAGACAGAGCTACAATAATTGATGGTATATGCTTTCGCAGAGTGTACAACCCACATTATTTCAATTTCTTTTTTGAATAGTCATGTTTAACAAAATAATTTCTGGTGGTAAATTACATTACCCATGATTCTATGCCATGAAGCACCGAAAATGACATAATGGAGTCAGTCTCCCAAACTATTTAAATATTTCTATATGCATATTTTGCAATAAACATAAAATAAATAGTTTCTATACACAAACAACATCTTTAGGCTAATAACAGATTATCTGTCATTTTTAATTTGATTATGTCATTCGCAGTGCTTCACTGCACAATCACTGTTTTAGATCGACTAACTGTAATACTGTATAAGATTTCCATGCGAATTGAAAGCACAAATCTATGCTACACACTGCCAGATTTATCTAAAAAAAAATATAAAGGTAAAAAAATTAATAAAAGAAAATGAAAATGTAAATATTAGCATCGTATTTTTCAAGTGTACTTGAAAACACAATGCTTAGGCATTTATTGTGTTCAAGAAGCAGGAAGTGTCAAAAGATACAACTATCTTGTAAACACCCCTGCTATTGGACACAAGGAATTTGAGGAATTATCCATGGCTGACTGCTCATTTATAGCTAAACCATTAAGTGTCATTATTTAAGATGACTGTTACACTACAGGAACATGAGCAAAACATGAGTGTAGCCTACTGAGTGCATCTTTAAAAGTTTTTTTCTTTAGTGTAACTTAATGTATTTAAGTTATTCGACCATACTGAATAATAAATTCAAACTGAATAGAAAAATTAAATATAGCCTACTACTGTATATCATGTCAGATTTTGCAAACTCTTTGCGAACTTGTTTTTTTCTTTTTACTAACATTTCTGTCAGGACCACTATCGTCAAAGATAATTGACAATTAGCATACAGTTTGGATTGGCGGTATGGTTCCGTTCTGGGCAATAACTCCCTGCGCCTCCATGCAGCCTAGCATGGATGAGAGCAGGGAGAGCAGCAATAACCGCCCCAGGGTAAACAGAACAGAACCAACATAAATGTATTGCAGATATCGTTAAAGTTCAATAATGTTATGTACACATTTTAGAATTAGTCTGATTCAAAGGAGAATCAGAAGGCTGAATCCTGACTGACAGAGGAGGAGCTGGGGATGGAGGAGGGTAATTAGCTATTGAGCAATGCGAAAACTGCTGATACTACTGCGGGACCTTATATATGAATGCTTAGATAGGTGTCGTATTCCCATAGGTTGATGGGGATCAGCTGAGAGTCAGCTGATGCGAGCTTGACTAACGTGACCTGCCAGAACTAATGCTACGCTTGATGTCTACTGTTATTCTTAAGGCCTCTTCATACCAAGGACGATAACGATAAAGATATAAAAATCGTTCTCAGTATTAAAGAATAGCCAAGTCCATACCACAGTTATAACGATAAAGGCACAGAGAAACAATATCATTGGAATCACTTTCAGAACAATGTTTTTTCCAGCTGATGAACGAGCTCGAGAATTTAAAGCGACAGATGAGCTTGTGCTTATAGAATAAACAGACCATATCGTCTGCTGGTGTGGACACTAATATAGTTATCTTTATACTTATCGTTCTTGGTGTGAACGGGTCTTTAATCAGAGCTAAATGATATTGTTTAACTCATGAAGTTTGAAATGTCCTAATATCCTGTTCTATTGCATAAAGCCAAATGACCCCAAGTTTATTCCTCTCATGACTGCAGTGCAACTGTCAGGTTTACTGTGCATATTTTATATAATCTAGTTCATCAGTCATAAAATGTAGCCTGTCACAGCTTTCTGTCAAGAGCCGAAATTACAAACACTTTGGTTAACACGCTCAACCACCATCAAATGTCACAGAACTGAACATTTCCTACGGAACATCATGTGCATCAGCAAAATCCACAGATATGTGTCTCAAGAATGAAGTCCCAAGTGTGCTGATCGGGAGATTTAACTGATGTACAGCCTGATAATGTTTGCCTATTTTGTAGACAGAAAGAGTTTCAAACTAGCTGAATTCAGCTTGTTCAGTGGAGGTTCAGCTGGAGGTGCTTTATGGGCTGGATAATTTTTCATGAAGCTTATATTTGATTGCCTCTTTAATTATTCAGTCTGAGAAAACGATCCATTTGCCCAGCCAAATCCTGATATGGAGAGCTGTGCGACCACACATTGTACATTTATGGCACATCTTTGTTGGCTCGTGGTTAGAGGCCTTGCCTGGAAATGCTGGATCTACTTCTCTCTCTCTTTTTTTTTTTGATTTAAAACACTGCGGCTTGGAGTTTCTCCGAAAGCGATTGATCTACAGCAATTCTGCTGCATTAAACATGCATGAATTTTAATGACTGATCTAAGCCAGGCGAGCGTGTAACAGTAAAGCCTGTTTAGGCATATTGAGCCAAGAGAACTGGATGCTTTTACAACCACCATGTTAAAGTCCTGAAGGAAACGGTTGTACTCAGCTGAAAGCAATTTAACATACATCATAGGCCTGACTCATTTGCTTCTCATAATTGGGGAATGGGATTTTAAAATATGTCTTGGAAATAACAAACGTCTGGATTGTTAAAGGCACCGATCATAGCAGAAATACTTCGTAGGCATGGCGCCATCAACATACGTTTTCGATCAACACGGCATAGAAAAATTCATGCACAAATTGTCCCCTGAAATGTATTTATTTTTATTCAATTTGACATTGTTTTTTTTAGATTGTAGCGGTCAGCAAACCTGAACTGCATCTATTGTAGGAGCAGAAGAAAAGGGTACATTTCACCGTAAGCTCTGGGCCCACGTCATCTCAAACCCTATTGCTGAATAATAGATGGGATGTGCTGTTCTCTTGTTCCCAGAGGAGCTTCCTCTTCCCTCAGGCCCACTGCGATCACCTACTGGGAGGCTCCTGAACACGGTTCACTTATATTGGCCAAATGGATCCCAGTCACCGCTGATATCCCTTTTTACTGCTCCAAAGACCCGGTCAAACCACACAAACTGTGCTGGGTTGGAAGGAAAAGAGGAATCTGGGGTTGTCTGCAGCATGGGAAAGAGTATTATTAGTCGTAAAAAGAAAAAGACGTTCTGTATTCAGGCGTTACTTCAACTATGGGCACTTTTGACCTTGTGGATTTTTAAAAAAGAAACTCAATAGTCACACTCTAGTGTATTTAATTTGTCCATATTAAAAATGCATTGCACGTAATCTTGTATTGTGTTTAAGAACATTCTGTGATGGAAATGACAGTGATAGAAATATCTTATCTTAAACTTTGCTGCACTAAAATTCTTTTTGACGTCTTGTGTAAAATATATATACACGGTTAATTCCTTTTTTCACCATTTTTTTCTAATTTTTTTTCTGAAATGATGTATAAAAAAACTTTGTTCACAATTTATCTTTATATTTAATTTTTTATATTCACATCTCATATTTCATCTCAAGCTTGTTCATGACTTTTGCTTGGTGGCTATGGAAATGATGCAACAACTAATAGTCATAATTAGTATAAAAGTTAATATAAATCCTTTAGACACGATAAATATTGACATTGTTTAAAATGTAATAAATATTTTTGCGAATTTTAAAAATGACTTCAAGGATGAGGATAAAGGATAAAATAATAAAATAATATGGTAATATAATGAAAGGCATTTAAAAATAGCAAAAATAATGTGATTTCCGAGACATATACATATATAGATCTCTCTCTCTCTCTCTCTCTCTCTCTATATATATAGAGAGAGAGAGAGAGAGAGTAAAATAATTTAAAAAAACGCATATGTACTGTAATTATACATACTGCATATATGTATAGGAATAATTAAGTTTTATGATTATTTTACTCTGTTTATATTACTTTTTTAAATGTGTAATTAATGCTAACAGTCATTTAAATATAAATCATTACAAAAGCAGCAAAAATAAGAACTACAATAACATAGCCTTCACATAAAAAAATTAATTGAATTGAAGCATTTTATTGAATTTCCACTGGCTAAAAACCAGAAGGCAGTTTAATGCCTGCTTCCTCTCAATGTTTTTTTCCCCCTGTGGTTTCCTTCCTGTAATCTGATCTATGAACTTTTACTCTCAGCATTCCAGGAATGACCCCCCCCCCAACCATCACCATCAAAACACACATCCTCCACCGCACGACCGTGACGAAATTCTCCACATATTGACCAAATGACTCACATTCCAATCACTTCCACATTGGTGAACTACGATAATGCTGTTCCGATCCCGAGAAGCTCTATTAGCGAGTCCATGGAGGCGAGCTGCATTATACAGCGCAGTGTTTTTATCTACTCGAGAGGCCCAGACTCTAAAGCAGCAGTAACATGATCACAGTACGCAAGCTCGCTCATATATTGAGCCAGTTTAGGGCTGATCTGCAATCTTAAGTTGTAGTCTCAAGTCTTATCTCCAGCTGGCCAGAGGGAAAAAGCTGTAACGGGATCCTGGGTGGGTAGGTGGGTGGTCGGAGAAACTGGAGGCATTTATGGCAGAGGGGGCCGAGGGGTCTGAGATTCCACCGAATGAAACCCCCTAGCTGGATTGGGGGGCTCGCATTTGTGTTAAAGAGAAAGGGAGTGTGTTTGGGATGGGGGGTGGGTCACAGCGCATTACTGACATACCAGTGAAGAGGTCTGGTTTTCACAACCATTCCCATCTTCTCTCATTCACGCACACCATCCCCCCTTTTTCTCATGCTAACTGTTGTATGACATCTACTTACTCTCCCCCCGCCAGGGGTTTATGATTGCTTTTAACACATTCTTGCATGTGCTAATGCAAGATCAGTTTCACATGCTTAAACTCGTAATCTCTGTTGGCAACAGACATGAACCCGTTGGGTGAATGACTAACAAGCACGATGGAGTCTGTGGTTATGGACACGTTGGTTTCTCACATTTAGCGATACTGATTGCTGTCTCACAGCTGTATCGTATCACTTCTTGAGTGCTGAGAGAAGAAGTTGGAAAAGGAAGTGCTGTTAGGTGAAGGGCCAGTTTTGGTTTGTTCACATGCTACATATCCCATGTTTCTCTGTTTCTTCTCCATGTTGTGCTATTTGAGTATCATGAGACAGATCTCCTCATTCTACATGTGTGTTAGAAAACATTATGCAGTCATGAGCACACAATGGGTCTCAGGGTTTGCATGGGTTACATTGTTTGCACGAACATACTTGAAGTTGCACTGGATAAAAGTAAATGTACAAATGTTTGCAAATGGGAACATAAGGAAATGCATGGCTTCTTGAAGTGAATTATTGACTGCTAAGAGCATTAAACCATCAAAATAAGAGACAAACTAATAATAATTATTATTATTAATATTATTGTTATTATTATTATTATTGGTTTCTCTCTTATTTTGATGTTCTCAGCTCAACACTGGTTTTATTTAACTAGTAACTTGTATTCATTTTATTTAATGTAGTAAATATAATAATAATTCTTATTATTGCTATTATTATTATTATTATTATTATATAATTAATATATTAATAAAATAATATTATTTATTTATTACATTAAATACAATGAGGAAAAGCAGGAATGCACAGTAAGTTGCATTAGATGAAAGCATAATAAATGTATAAATGTTTGTAAAGATACAAGAGAGACATACATAAGTGACATTTGAAAACCAATAATAATAAGAATTATTATTATTATTATTATTGGTTTCTCTCTTATTTTGATGTTCTCAGCTGTCAACACTGGTTTTATTTAACTGTAGTAAATTGTATTCAATTTATTTAATGTAGTAAATATAATAATAATAATAATAATATTTATTATTGTTATTATTATTATTATGTTTATAAAATAATATTATTTATAAATACAATGAGGAAAATCAGGAATTCACAGTAAGTTGCATTAGATGAAATCATAATAAATGTATAAATGTTTGTAAAAAAAAAAATACAAGAGAGACATACATAAGAGTGACATTTGACAACCAATTATTATTATTATTATTATATTAACATCATATAATTCATTTTCCACATTATACACAACCAGGAAAGACATGCAGTGATTTATTGGCTGTTGAGAGCATGAAACCATCACAAGAAACCAACAACAACAAGATTATTATTATTATTATTATTATTCTTATTATTATTTCGAATAAAAAGCATTTTGATACCGTGTTGATTGATTTGCCACTCTGTCCTGCAGAGCTACATTTTGGTCCTGAGGCAAAAGCAGCTGAGAACCACCGAGTACAGGTGCATCTCAATAAATTAGAATGTCGTGGAAAAGTTCATTTATTTCAGTAATTCAATTCAAATTGTGAAACTCGTGTATTAAATAAATTCAATGCACACAGACTGAAGTAGTTTAAGTCTTTGGTTCTTTTAATTGTGATGATTTTGGCTCACATTTAACAAAA
>NW_015548296.1:4904652-4905185 GCF_001515605.1 Sinocyclocheilus anshuiensis | reverse complement strand
AAAATGTTACTGTTTTTGCTGTACTTTGGATCAAATAAATGCAGCCTTGTTGAGCAGAAGAGAATTCTATAAAAAAAATAAAAAAAAAAATACAAGAGAGACATACATAAGAGTGACATTTGACAACCAATTATTATTATTATTATTATATTAACATCATATAATTCATTTTCCACATTATACACAACCAGGAAAGACATGCAGTGATTTATTGGCTGTTGAGAGCATGAAACCATCACAAGAAACCAACAACAACAAGATTATTATTATTATTATTATTATTCTTATTATTATTTCGAATAAAAAGCATTTTGATACCGTGTTGATTGATTTGCCACTCTGTCCTGCAGAGCTACATTTTGGTCCTGAGGCAAAAGCAGCTGAGAACCACCGAGTACAGGTGCATCTCAATAAATTAGAATGTCGTGGAAAAGTTCATTTATTTCAGTAATTCAATTCAAATTGTGAAACTCGTGTATTAAATAAATTCAATGCACACAGACTGAAGTAGTTTAAGTCTTTGGTTCTTTTAA
>NW_015548296.1:4901330-4904228 GCF_001515605.1 Sinocyclocheilus anshuiensis | reverse complement strand
CAGTTTGAGTTGAATTACTGAAATAAATGAACTTTTCCACGACATTCTAATTTATTGAGATGCACCTGTACTTTCTCTGACTACTTCTGAATGATAAACAGGAAGAGAGGCTGTCTAGCTTCATTGACAGGTGGTTCAGATAGAGGCCGAGGCTCAGCATATCTTATTCGATTAGAAGAGAGATCCATTTCCACAGGAAGTCATCCTACACCTCTCACTGTACCACTTCCTGTTGGGGGCTGTAGCAGATGAAGCTGCTCAAGTTTCACATCAGAAAGAGTTTCACACAAGAAACTGATATTGATCTAATCTAAAGACGATTTAAAGGCTACATCGTGAGTGACAGCTAGCCAAGCTGCATGCTCTGCCCTGATTTGGGAGTCTTATCTGTGTCACGCCCCATATCTCTCCACAGGAGGTCTCAGTGGCTGCTGCCTCCCTCTGGAGAACGTTTAATTTTTGCCAGGACAAGAGGTCTCCTTTGAACGTTGCCCTGGGGTCATGCCTGACTCTCATAAGCACTGAAGTCCTGTGGGGATAATTGCTAGAACAGACACCTCAGCAGCCGTGGAAACACTCTGCCGTGATTGGTGGATGGGCTTCTTTCTAGAGCTCATATTCTGAACTCTGACCTGTGGAGAATTTATTGTGAAGCAATTAGTGACTTCATTGCAAAGATGTCGTAAATGGTATTTTAAATTAATTCTGAACCATTTTAAGAATTGCTATTGTAATGCACCAAATAATAAGCTCATACAAAATAAATGGAGGGTTTTAATTAAACGTGGAAACACCTTTAATTACATTATTTTGAATTATTGTGATGCATGAATATTAAATAATGCCATTTCACAGCCAAGAACTAGCTGCACTGTTGTCATAAAATGTTGTTTGATGTTATATGCATACAAACAGGCCTATGTGACCAAATGTTTTTATTTCAAGTCCAGAGTTCCCCCTAGTGGTCCTTTGCAGGTCCTAATTGTGGCGCATTATTAACGTTTGACTGATCATATGAACTTTATGATCCTTAAATATCATATAAGGTAGGTATATTAGGTAATAGCGTTAAAAGCAATGTTCACTCTGCTCTGGGGGTCCCTGAGCAGACTGAACTAATTTTTTAATTTCTTTGTTGTATTTTCAGGGGTGTTACATTTTTGAAGGATGCATTAAAACGTTAGTTAGCCTGGAAGTTATTTAAGAAGAGACTGGGTCTCGCTCAGGCTGCGCTGCAGTGTCTATTCACAGGCGCGATCCCACTACTGATCGACACGGGGGCTTTGACCTGCTCCGTCTCCGACCTGGGCCGGTTCACCCCTCCTTAGACGACCTGGTGGTCCCGAGCTCCCCCAGGAGCACCATATCGATACCGAACTTAGTGCGGACACCCGATCGACATAGTCCACTGCAGCCCAGAAGAAGCCCTGAGCTCCAGCGATCCGCCAGCCTCAGCCTCCCAGTAGCTTGGATTACAGGCGCCGCCACTGAACCCGGCGAGAGCCGCGAGTATCAGCGCTGCTGCTCAACCTGCTGCTCACAGCGCCCTCTAGTGCAGATAAACAACACTACACTGACATTAGCCAGCAAAGGGAAACACATGTAGGCCTACTTAATCACAGCTCAAGTCTTCCATCTAGTGGTTCTTAGTTCTCGTGACAGCTCACGAGAGCTCTGTCTGTCCAGAGATCAGTGTGAAAGGATGGTGTTACACGCGTAATATCACTGAATGAGCGGAATGGCACTGTTTTGTCAGGAAACTGTCCCGTTGGTCACATTTGAGACTTGAGTGAGACTACAGAGAAAATAATGTGTTAAGTTCTTCAACTGTATTGGACACATGCAGCAAAAGCATGAGTGGAGTTTGTGTAGCCTATCTAAGTTAAGTTTATTTTCATGTCATGAATTTGGTTTTTATTTGAACTAGAATCTTAAATCACAAAATATATGTATATTTTATTTTGGATAATAAATTGTGTTAATTAAATGTTGATGAAAAATACTAAAATATTTCCTGTATTTACAGTTTCAAAATAAAAACAAGGTAAAAAAAAATAATAAAATAAAATAACAAAATTCCCATATTTCTAATGTGGTTTTACACTTTCTAACATCCAAGTGAAACTACAAACAAGCGACCTCTGGTGGGATGAGGGCGGCTGGATTGTGAGTGTAGGGAAGCAGGGGACTGAATCTCCTGCTAGGTGTCAAAATTGCCTGGATGGAGAAGAGGAAACTGGTTTTCCCATTAAGCACAGTGTTATCTATACACTGTATCTAATTTGCATATTAAAGTGCTGTTGGGACAGCATGTTGAAAAAAGAAGTGTAATGATGGGAGTAGTAATTGGCCAGATTTTCATAATAATATCTAATATTTCATAAGAATACTATGTAATTTGTTTTCCTATTCAATTCTTTTGTCTCTCAAAATGTATAATAAACATGCTTTTAGTCCTGGTGTCCTCTACAGTGGACATGTATGAAATGATGTCCTGTTTCATAACAGGAAGTCATATTTTGATTTGAAACCCCATAACATTTTCCTGAGATGTTGATTTATGACAAACAATTTGAAAATTAATCAGATTTAAATTATAATTACAAAATATTATCATATTTCCATAAGGATGTACAATTTTATCACTAAATTAATGTCAGACATTTTTAAAAACCAAGGAGAGGGAGTGGCCATGGTGAAACATCCAATCATTTGGTATCTCTGGAAAGCCCTGAATGTGCTCTGTACAGGACATCCAGACTTAAAACTGTGACATATAACGTCTCAGAGAAATCCACTAAAATATAATGTCCACTACAGTGGCAAAAACGCCATAGCTGGGTCTCAGGAGGATCTATCTATCTATCTATCTATCTATCTATCTATCTATCTATCTAT
>NW_015548296.1:4890129-4900553 GCF_001515605.1 Sinocyclocheilus anshuiensis | reverse complement strand
TATATATATATATATATATATATAAATATATTTAATGTATAAACATAACATTTTTCTCAAATATATCCATGCATGTGTGTGTATTTATATATACATAATAAATATGCACAGTACACACACATATATTATGTAAACAAAAACTTTTATTTTGGATGCGATTAATCGCAATTAATCATTGCACAGCACTAGACCGTACCTGTAGTCTCAAAACGTGTGTTATGAAAACTCAGGTAGTCTAGTAATAATAACACAAGACAATTTTCAAATTAAAACATAATTAATTGTTTACACTATTTTCATATTAATATTATGATAAAATGTTAACAGAGTGTAATAGTTTTATAAATTTAGTTAGGGTTAGGTTTTTTAGGGTTTGTCTGGTTTGGTCTAACCCTAACGACATTTTTTAGTGACTATTCATTATTACTGACTCCAGGGCTCGCAAAATGTCTAAATCCCTGTTAGCCCTTCAGGCCGGCATACTTCAGCTTTTGGTAGCTCAAAATAAATGTAACTAGCCTAAACAAAAATGACATCGGCTGAACTTCACTGTGGATAAATCAGCATGATCGAAAACGTCCATGATTGTTTTCTTCAAGCAAGTCAAGAGAGTAGGGCTGCAATGAGGGGCCGTATAGGCCATAATTATTGAAAAGTCTCTTACAAACACTAGTCAAATTAAAAACATTGATAAACCGTAGTGAAATTCATTCATACGCATGACTGAAATAAGTAAATATTTCAGATGATGAGAGCTAATTTAACTTAAAACGGAAGCTGTCAACACTTCCGTTTAATTTTACGCATCTCACAAACTCTTCAATGGCGTTTAGTCCTAAGTTGTCTGAAGCTGTTAATATTTTAAATAAAATTTTACCGTCATCAAGTACAATTCTGAAAGTGGGACGAAACAGCGCAATGTTACAGAGCTCACGACCGACTCGACAGCGCCTGATTCTGACACAGAATCGCTAGCCTGACGTCTCGGATGGTGCTAGCGATTCTGTGAGCCCTGGACATAAGCTGAAACCATAAGGTGTTATGTTTTGTAATAATGTGATCTCGCTGGCCAAATCATTAGAAACAAAAACATCGTAAAACATGTCTATATGCTCACCACAATTTGACTGATGCTCTGAAAGGGTTAGTTTCACTCACACTCACATACTTTCAAACCTGTATCACTTTCTTTCATCTGCAGAACACAAAAGATGATATGCTGAAGAATCGACTTGCAATGTATGAACAGAAGAAAAAAAAAACATTTCTCAAAATATTATTTTGTGTTCCACAGAAGATAGTGATACAGGTTTGAAGCTAAATGAGGCAGTACAAGACAAAAGTGAAAATATATTTAGCTGTTTGTGAATGTATGTATAATAATGTGAAATAAAAAAGACATCCAATGACCTGTTTAAATTGTATATTATAAACAAAAATACCCTTAACTAAGACTTACCTCAATACAAATTTCCTGGACAAAATCAGGGGTGTGGTTTTGTCCGTCTTGGTCCTCCTCATCCCTCTTCTGTCCGTCTTGCTGTGAAGTTTTCATCTGTAATCAATATGTTTTAAAGTTAACTCACACGTAACAGAAAACTAGCTAACACAAAGAAAACTAAACAGTCATTTCAAAAACAACAACATTTTTAAGTATTAAAGTTCTCTTCATCACAAGTGGTGTATGATTCTTTTATTCATATTCTTGTACAGTTTGTTTCCATGCACCTTGTTAAGTGGTAAAGTTGTGCTAGATCCCATCTCATTAGTAAACACAACTATAACACAAACACCTAGATCAGAGGCAGAGATATGTACTCCTAATAACCACTAACAACTCCTTTACTACTGGTTTAATACTGTACATCATGTACAAATTGTTAAAGCATAAATTAAACAATAACTAAGCACAATTAACAATTAAGCATAATTAAACTATATTAATTTCTTAATTACAGTGGCAAAAACATTGAAAGATTGAAAGATGAAGATTTCACTATTTGTATTCAGGTTATTCATATATTAGCAATATAACGACTGCAATATATAAACTCTGAATAGTTTGCAAATGATTTGTAAGTACTGTATTACAGTGCTGTCTGCTTACTCTACAGCGTTCTGAAACGCTTCTACAGAGCAACATAAAGCCTGAGCTGCTGGAGCTGCAGCGAGTCTGAAACAAGCCGCAGCGGCGCCCCTCCCCCACACGAGCAGAGCGCTGGGGGAGGGGCGCGTATTAAACACTCCGGCTCTCTTTCATCATCAAACAACACGGATGCAAATGTTAAATAAATCGACAGTTTATATTTAATGTTTTAAAACATTACTTACTTCGTTTTTACACTGCTTTTCTTGTAGAATTGTTGTAAGTCACGCATACAGATTAAATATATACTGTAACGTTATACCAATTAAAAATACTTATTTACGTTAATATTCCACATTAAAATCATTCATTAAAACTAATCTATACAAAACATATCAATTGGTGCTTGGACCTCTCTCCCACCCTGTATTTATCGATACAAAAACGTGAACACTTAATTTAATAATGAAATAACACGGACACAAATGTTAAATAAATCGACAGTTCATAGTTAATGTTTTAAAACATGACTTACTTCGTCCTTCACACAGCTCCTCCGGTGTCTGTCCTCACAGATTCTGTGGTGTTCCCGCAGCCGCGTCAGTCTCCGGATCATTCGCTCCGACATTTCTCTCGTCGTTCTACACGTCACTGTCACGGTCGCGGCACGCGAGCTCGATTTACATACGCCACGTGACGTAATGCTGGCGCCAAAAAGCATAACACCCACACCGATTCGCCGCGCATAATACATCGCCATTATATGCAGCTCGTTGAAAATCAATTGCATTTTAAATTAATTTGTGAGACAGTTGTTGCTGAAATCCAGACATCGTATTTTATGTACTCTTTATTTCGGAAAGTAATTGTGATATTTAAGAAATAAATACAGTTTCTTTTAAAGATGTTTTTTTTCATTGGCCTACCAATCACAAAAATCACCAAGCCAACCAATCAAAAACACGGAGCTGCTCTCTTCCAGCCAATAATAAATCGGCTGCAGTACACGTCTTTATCCTTTAGAGGGAGCTCAGGAGAATAAAGGAAACACAGTTTCGTCATGATCTGATATTGAAGTAAGGACATCTGAGAAATTTGCATAGCACAATGCCCCTCCCTCCTGGGGGCTATATTGAGCAAAATAAAGTGAGGACCACGATTTTGTCCTCACTTTACCAAGAGGTCCTCACTTAAAAGGTGTTTTGTCACATTTTGGTCCTATAGCAAATAGCAATACAAACACACACACACACACACACACACACACACACACACACACACACACACATATCATATTTTAATTTGTATTATTAAATATACTGAAATATAGACTATCTAGCGCTAAATTCTCATACTGATTTAAGCGTTTAAGGAACTTTTATTTTGAAAATACGATCTCGCTGCGCTGTATAACCATGTTGTGGTACATTTCACGCTGGTAATTCTGGCTGATTCATTGTAGTCGGGCTGAAACTCAGCAGGCGCTCACAAATTATCTCTTTCTTATTGCACAGGTAAAGAAATAATACACATTTACTATCATAAAACAATTTTTTATGTCATATAGTATTGTCCGAGGGGATGTTTCTGTGATTAAACACTCTTAGTATGTTGTTGAGTGATTTAGTGTATTTAGCCTCTGTAGCACTATTAGCCTTTCTTGCAGTTGTTTGGAGATTAAATGAAGTTATAAATGTGTAAACCCAAGCTATTTTATATTTTCTATTTTTTCATAGCCTATTTTAAGTCTAAAAAGTTGTTTATGTGCTCACAGGCTACATAGTATATGTAAATATCACTATGCTAAATAGCTTAGCATGCTAGCAGTCTGAGGTTTGACAGTGAAAGCCTTCTGTGTCTGATTTTTGTAAAAGCTCATTGATTTTAATTTTAGGTGTTGACAACGTGGAATATTTTTAGTTAGGCTACACTTTGAAAACAGCTCATTAGGAAATATGGGTATTCAAAAATACCTACAATGTGAATATTCATGAATCAGCAACATTAACGTGCCCAGGTCTTTTAATATGAAAAGACTGACAAGTTTGTAAACTAAAGATAACTGCTTGTTTATATGTGTCTAGATCTAAGGAATGGACCGGCTTTTGAGGCTTGGAGGGGGAATGCCCGGACTCAGCCAGGTAATATTTATTGAGATTTTTAAATCTATTTAATAAACATGATGTTTTGTGTAGCAGAATCTGTGAGTGACAGCAGCCTGCAGTCATTAGACTGCTGAATGCTGAAGATTGCATCACACAGCATATCTACACTAATGTTTACTATACCTGCCATCACACACAGTTCATTTTCACAGTTCAGATTTCATTAAAAAGGCCCTTCAATATGTCCTGCCCAGCTTGCTATCAATAGAAAATACACTGCTACACTACCGTTCAAATATTAGATTTTTAGAAAATATATAGTTTTTTAAAGAATTTAATACTTGTATTCCACAAGGATGCATAAATTGTTAAAAATGACAGGACAGTAAAGACATTTATAATGATAAAAAAAATTTTTGTTTTAAATAAATGCTTTTGAGCTTTATATTCATTAAACAATCCTAAATAAAATGGTCACAGTTTGCACCAAAATATTAAAAGGCCTGGACACACCAAGCCGATGAGTGGAACACACCAAACAAACTAGCCCGACCGTCGGCTTGGTGTGTCCCGGCCTTAAAGGGTTAGTTCACCCAAAAGTGAAAATTAGCCCATAAATGACTCACCCTTTGCGCCAACAGTTGTACACAGAAGCAGCTCCGGGCTGATGATGTATGAGGTCAGTGTTGCGCATGCGCCGGTGAGTCTCGTGAAAACCAACGTTTGTTAACAGGAGCAAAGGAAGCAAAGTTTCCTTACTTTAGCAAAGGAAAACCAGTCTCCTCTTGGCTTATATCGAAATCCTCCGACATTCTTCTTTACAAATCCTCGTTTTGTACTTCTAATTAGTGACCGTTGTTTTAGTTTGATCTCTCCGATGCGCTTCCGCGTGCGTCACTTCTGAGCGGCGCATGCGCAACGCCGACCTCATACGTCATCCGCCCGGAACTGCTTCCAGTGTACAACGGTGAGCGCAAGCTACATTAAAGTGATTATTACGTTTTGAATATGGTTACTTTTCTTACAAAAACGCATCGATTCGCTACAGAAGGCCTTTGTTCACCCCCTAATAATTTTCTAATTTTAGACTATATTTGGGCTAATATTTTATTTGGGCTAATTTTCATTTTTGGGTGAACTAACCCTTTAAGCAGCATATCAGAATGATTACTGAAGGATCATGTGACACTGAAAACTGGAGTAATGATGCTGAAAATTCAGCTTTGCCATTAAAGTAACTATTTTAAATTGTAATAATATTTCACAAAATGACTGTTTTACTTTATTTTTAACAAATAAATGCAGCCTTCTTTTGAAAATATTAATAAAATTCTTACCCACCCCAAACATTTGAATGGTAGTGAATATAATTAAAGCCTAAGACTATTTTGTGCTGAAAATAGCAGTGAAAAGCCTGTGCTGCAGATTTTTTATGAATTTTATGTGAGCATAAATGTGTCGGGTGCTTTTTTTGGGTGGTGTTGTTGAGGGGGATGGCAGTATTGTGAGATTGCCCTCATGTGATTTTTCTCAAGGCCTGTGTGCATGATGGGTAGAGAGACATCTCTCAGCTCTCTCTGCCAATTAACACTTCCAATAACAGGCTGCCTTCCTCTGATTCACACCTCACTCCAGCAGTCAGCACAGAAGAGAGTGAGAGGAGAAAAAAAACACCCATGATTATTTTCTGTTCAGTCGTGCTGCTCTCATACTCCTATTTCCGTCTACAGCTGCACATGCTTTGTGTTTAAAAGTTGAGAATATTTCGTACAAAACTGATTTCCATAAAGTGTTGATTGGATTCATATAGATTTTTTTCAATCCTACTGAGCTCTGATTGGCTGGTTGATGTCCACACATATCCATATGGTCTTATGTTTGTGTATTTTATGATAATTGAGGTACATATATAATGTGTACATGACAATTACAGAAGGGTCACTAAATCTCTAAAACATGTTCCCCAAGCTGATGGATAGATTTTGCAAGATAGCTTTTCATCCATCTGTTTATCAAGCATCACCATGGCATCAATCCTACACTTTTGGTGTCAGCTGTCAATCAGACCATGCTAGCAGTCGGCATCTCTCAATCTATTAACATTTCCTGCACCTGCACTTGTGTCCAGATCTCCTGCCACTTTTGATTTTGATTTGATTCCCCCCCCCTCATCAATGATAATATAGTCCTACAGGATAACTTAAATATCTAAATAAATTATTATTAATATATTAAAATGATCAATCTCAAATATATATGAAATTGAAGAGTACAGTAAACTGCAATTATTTGTCTATTTTCTACGTTTAGAAATTTGTTTTGAACAACATAGTTATTTTAATTTTTAAATAATTGTTAATTTATCAACACTCTTAAGTTTCTGTTAATAAAAATAGTTTGGATACAAATAGCTTTGTCATATAAAATATCCGTATAAAAAACACTGTTCATCTCCAATTTTCTTTTTACTGCTATTTTACATTATTACATTTGTTTACAGATTTATTGCATTTTTACCATCACATTTCTTTAAGATCCACCGGTCACATTAGCCTTTTAACTGTATTAGTAGGTGTTTTAAAGAAGAATAAGCAGACTAATTAACAACGCTGTTGACACCTGGTATTAACATCCACTTTAAATGCGTCAAGGTTTGGGTGTCTGATTTTGTAATTACCTGTATTAATTTGAGTCACTATGATTTTAATTTCATATGTTCTTTTGATGGGTCTTTTAAACCTGTATTTATCTAGAAAAGTAAATGATAAATGGATTTAATGCAGGTTAATTGCCAGGATATGTATTTTTGATAATGATATCAGAAATTATTTTTTAGTAGAAATATATATATATATATATATATATATTTTTATTTTTATTTTTTTTTTTAATCAAAAATAGCCATTTTTACTAGTAACAATTCCATTCCTGATATAAAAGAGGATTACTTTATCTGCTTAAAAATCAACATTTTTTAAAATCAAAAATCCATTTCCTTGAAATGATTGGCTTGATTTGATTGGTCAAATCAGCTTGCAACAAATATAAGCAGAGTCTTGTTGAAGAGACTTGACTCATCTGGACTGTGTGTTTTCTGCAGGGTCCTCCCACAGATGCCCCCGCTGTGGACACAGCTGAACAGGTGTACATCTCCTCACTCGCCCTGCTGAAGGTCAGGATACACATGGTTCCTCTGTCTCACACGTTATACTTCACACCTGTTCTCACACCGCAAAATATAGTGTAACTGTAATGGTTAATTTCCCCTAGTTTGGTTTATATCATGATGCTGTCGTCACAGTTTCAGTTTTATTCTGTTAATACATTTTATATTGCTATTAATGAGTGTATGATTAGACTAATTTGAGGCCAAAAACATTTTTGCCCTGTGATCGCTCAGTACCAGTCTGAGCACGAGCATTACTTTAAATGTCTTCATTATCAAAAGAAGCATTGCAATTTTTTCTCTGTCTCAATCCAGCTCTTTTGTTTGTGTGTAGATGCTGAAACATGGCCGTGCTGGTGTGCCCATGGAAGTCATGGGCCTGATGCTGGGAGAGTTTGTGGACGATTACACCGTACGTGTGATTGACGTGTTTGCCATGCCGCAGTCAGGAACGGTGAGTGAAAAATTTCTCAGCAAGTTATTATTGTATTTCAAAAGATGTCACATCACATTCGAACTATTGTATGTGACAGCAAGCTCTAGTGTGTTTTACACTCCACACTGTGTTCACCTGTGCTCTTACAGTGATTCTGGATGTTTGTTCTGTTGACAGGGTGTGAGCGTTGAGGCCGTGGACCCTGTTTTTCAAGCCAAGATGTTAGACATGTTAAAGCAGACGGGAAGGTGAGAGGATGAGTGATGGTGAAAATCTAACTACTGTTTTGAGATTAATATTTTGATAATGTCAGATGATGAGGGTTTGTGATCTCTGTGTTGTAGGCCTGAGATGGTGGTGGGCTGGTACCACAGTCACCCTGGTTTTGGCTGCTGGTTGTCAGGTGTGGACATTAACACACAGCAGAGTTTTGAGGCGCTGTCGGAACGCGCTGTCGCAGTAGTGGTCGATCCCATCCAGAGCGTCAAGGGAAAGGTAACAGTCCATGAACATACACAACAGTTATTTTAAAGAAATTGATCGTTATTTCAAAGTATTTTTATTTTTGGGGTCACCTGCTCCTTCCTTACATATATTAATGCTTCACACACACATTGTTCAGCAATTCAGAGAACTTTCTTTTCGTCTGTATATGTGAATGTGTGCAGGTCTCCTGTCAGGGTGTGAGGATGCCTGGATGTCTGTTTTTTTTTTTTTTCTTCCTTGAATGTTTGTCGCTGAGCTCTGTTAGCACCCTCTGAATCATATGAGATAGTGTGAGGACTCCATCTCTCCCATCAGCCCTGAGTAGGGGAATAGGAACAGGAAAAGAGGATATTATAAGAGAAAGTATTATAGGAAAAGGATAGCGGCATTACCAAAAAAAAAAAGAATGAAAAAGAGAGATATTCTCAGTATTTATTACATGCCCGAAAAAAATGCATTATACCAATTTGATGATGTAAATATACCAATAATAACTTGAGGGTAAATAAGATATAAAAAAAATGAAATAATGCTTTTATTCAGCAAGGATGCATTAAATTGAACAAAAGTGACATTAAAGACATTATAAAATATTTCTGTTTCAAATAAATGCTGTTTTTTTAAACTTTCTATTCATTAAACAATACTGAAACAAATGAATAAACAGAAATATTAAGCAGCACAACTGTTTTCAACATTGATAATGTAAGAAATGGTTCTAGAGCGGCATATATTAGAATGATTTGTGAAGGATCATGTGACACTGAAGACTGGAGTAATGATGCTGAAAATTCAGCTTTGCATCACAGGAATAAATTACATTTTAAAGTATATTAAAATGGTTAACAGTTGTTTTAATTGTAATATTTCAAAATAAAAGTTGTTTTTTTTTTACACTGTTTTTTCTCAAATTTAGATTTGGTGAGCATAAGAGACTTCTTTCAAAAACACGAAAAAACACCAAAAGGCAGTGTAAAATTTTGGTAACAATTTATTTTAGGGTCTCTTAACTAGTTGCTTATTAGCATGCATATTACTAGAATATTAGCCATTTATTAGTATTCTACATGACCTTATTCTACATCCCTAATCCTCCCCAATACCTAAACTTGACAACTACCTTACTAACTATTAATAAGCAGCAAATTAGGAATTTATTGAGGGAAAAGTCGTAGTTAATAGTGAATAAGTGTTCCCTATTCTAAAGTGTTACCAACATTTTTTTTAATTATGTTTGCATTCCAAATCCATTAACATAATTTATTATTTATATGCAGAGTCATTAACAATAATAATATCATTTACTTATTTTATCTTAATTTATTTGAGTCGGGGATGGGGACAGGCAATAAAACATTTAGTTGAACTTTAACTTTGGTTGAAGCATTTGACCTGAAAAGTTTCATTGCTGCCTTGCACTTGTTTGTTTTCCATTTTAAAATATTCATATCCCACACCTCCAGAGTATCATCTTGTCTCTGTGAACACAGTATGAGTGGTTTAAAACATGTTGTGAGTTCTTCATGGTGTCAGCACTACATGGTCTCTCTGTCTTTCTCCTGTGCTTGATGATAATACACCCTCTGAGCATCGCACCTCACATCCCTGCAAATGGAACGTCCCCTTCAACACAGATGTGGGACCCTGCAGGATTTTACACCAGTTGGTTCAGTCAGGATCTAACGAGTCCCCAGGGTTCAAGAGGCGTTACTTTGTGTATGTGTGTGTGATTGGTACTTTCTACACAATCCGCTTCCCTATTTAACACACTTTTGTCCAAGACAGGAACTCTATCAAAAATCCCATCATTGTGATTTGGTCCAGGGCTTTTTTTTAAACTGCCTTTTGTGTTCTTCATAACATTATTTAAAATCAGTAGCATAGGTGTTTATCTGAGACTTCTGGTGAGAATAGTCTTAATTAAAAATAGTCTCTAAACTGATTACACCGCAGGTGATACAAGGTCAGTTTTTGAAGTTATAAAAGTTTTAATGCAACTTTATTATTTAGTCTTTTTTTATTAATTCTATTAATTTATTCAGTCTTGTATTGCTGGTCATTTTATGCTGAAAAAAACCTGTCCACATCTCCAGATTCTCTTTAATTTTGGAAATGGGCCATGGTAATATAATTAATATCTAAAGT